>NC_056743.1:919911596-920120779 GCF_019279795.1 Protopterus annectens | reverse complement strand
ACTACTTAGTTCTGTGCAGAATTAGACTTCCTGTTACTTAGTTCTGTGCAGACAGAAACACAATTATCTATGAACACCGAGAAGATTTAGATAATCAGGAAGATGTAGAACAAACTTCCCTTTATTAGAAACATTTGGGAAGCTGGTAATTGGATGGCCAGACTGATATTTTCCATGTCTACTTTTGGTATAAAAAAAAAAAAAAAAAGAAGGACGACTGGTATGTAAAAAAAACCTGTCGTTATGAAAAAGTATGTAAGGAGGTTTGGAGAAGTCTTGCAGTGCTGAAATTCTCTTGGCCAAAGTTATAGCAATCAGAGTCTTCCATGACAAAAACTTCAGGTCAAATGGCAGTTGGGTTTGAAGGGTCCCCAGGTGAAAGCGTGCAGCAAAGACAGTGAGATCCCAAGGCAGGGAAGGGTCCTTGATGGGAGGCCTCAACAGGAAAATACCCTTCATAAAAGGATGTGCATAATCAAAAGGTGGACAAGGAACGAGACTGACTAACAGCAAATAGCAGCTAACTGAAGCATGATGGTAGAGAAGCTAGCTCCTTCCTTAAATTGTGTACTAAGGAAGAGCAGTATCAGATACTGGTGCTGAGAAAGGGTCGATATTTCTATTTGTAGCCTAAATGGCAAACCTTTCACATTTACTGGTGTAGACTTTGAGCAGAATCTTTTTTCAAGGCTAGAAGAATTTTATGGACCAAGGAAGCAAGCCTGGACGGTCTTGCTAGGGCTAGAAGTGGAAAAACCAAGCAGTTAGCCTGAAGGCGTGAAGGTTTGGGTGTTGCATCCCTGACAGATGAGAGGAGATCCTGTCTTGGCTTCAGTATCCAGGGAGGATATTTCGCATGAGACCAGAAGGGAAACCATACCTGATGAGGCCAGAAAGGGGCAATGAGGATGGCAGAGTTCTTCAGCCTGCTTGCCTTCTGAAGAAACATCAGGATCGGAGGGAGAGGGGGATAAGCATACAGGAGACCAGACGGCCAACTGTGGACAAGTGCATACCTTGGGGACTCCCCCAGAGGAAAATCAGAGCAAAGAACTTGCTGCATTTGAGGGAAGAGGCAAAAAAGGTCGCTGCAAGGTTGATCTCAGTGACTGAAGCTCATGCTCGCCACTGTCTGATAGAGGGACCACTTGTGTGGAGCCAGGACTGATCTGCTGAGTCTGCCTGCTAAGTTGTTAGTTTTCCCCAGGATGTGCGTTGCAATCAGAAGGCAGTGTGAAGATATCTGCCATTCCCACACCCTCATGCCCTCCCTACACAAGGGGTATGTACGGGTTCAACCTTGCTTTTTGATGTACCAGACAACTGTCTGTGTTAACTGCAATAGTCTCCAAGGGGAGAACATCCTGAAAGGCTTGCAACATTAGAACTGCTCTCACCTTCAAGACATTGATATGCAGCCTGGTCTCAATGAAGGGGCCACATGCCTTGGACCATTTTCCCATTATAATGCCCCCACCAACCCAAACTGGAAGGTGGTCTGTGGTCACTGTGGCTATTGGAGGGGGGGGTCAAAAATGGTCTGCCTAGGAGACTGTCCGACTGAAGCCACCACCGGATGTGCCATCTGCAAACTGGAGTCACAATGATGGGAATGGAGAGAGGCTGAGAGAATGAACCATTGTACTGCCAATGTCCACTGAAGAATCCGCATGAAGAACCTTGCTAGATGAACTAAGTAGTAGTGCAGACATGGATCCTAGGACTTGTAAGACTAGCCTTGTGGGTGTGGGTGTGTGTGTGTGGGGGGGGGTGGATTGATGAGATAACTCCTGGACTTGATTCCTCAATGTTATCATGCGGTGCAGGAGGAGGGAAGCTATTAGACCTCTCATGCTCAGTTGCGTTCCTATGAATTACAGGTTTTGCACAGCAGCCAGATTGGACTTGTTTAGGTTTATAGTGATACCCAAGGAGTGTGAAAGCTGAACTAAGTAATCTCTGGCTTGGATAAGCGGATGTCTCGTGGGGTGGTAAGGAGCCAATCATCCTAGTATGGAAACGCCTGGAATCCCTCAAGTCTCATGTGAGCTGCAACCATCGTCATGCATTTGGTGAACACCCGGGGGGGGGGGGGGCTGTTGTGAGCTCAAAGGGCAGTGCTCTGAACTGGAAATGACTGGCTCCCAGCTGAAGCACAGGAATCTCCTGGAGCGCCTGTCTATTCTGATGCAATAGTATGCATCCTTGAGGTCTACTGAGCACATCCAATCGTCCTTGTGCAACCATGGCATAATGGACTGAACTGTAATTCCTTACATAGCCATTTAACTTGCTTAGATCCAGAATGGGTCTTAGGTCCCCTGTCCTTTTTGGCAGTTGTTGAATTTCCTGTGCTGGCTGTTGTCTAACTGGGTGGCACGTCAGGGAGGTTCTTGTTGAAGTTTGGAGGGGGAAAGGAAAAGGGAATGCAGTAGCTTCTGGATATTATGCTCAACACCCAGGGGTTTGGAGTTAAATGGGTCCAGGCTTTTGAGTGCAAAGCGAGTCGACCCCCAACTGCCTCCTGAGATGGTTAGTCAGGCAGCGCTTCAGGAGCGCTGATGGTGCTCAGAAAGTGTCTCTGAATCCCTGGCCTTCTCTGTTTCTAGGGCAGTGCCCACCATTAAACCCTCTTCTGCCGCTAGGTTCTCCCATGTGGGTTCTGGAAAGGCCCGTGGGATTTATGAAACCACATTTTCCTGCCTCCATGTTGGTTTCTGGAGAAGGCCTCCGAGGCACAGAAAATTTGATTGCTACAGCAGAAAGGGTCTTCCCATCCTTTTTGCTGCTGGTGAGAGCATCTTTAACATACAGCCCAAACAGTGAAGAGCCATTGTAGGGGGCAAGGACACATTAAAGGGCTCAGTGAAATCACATAGCCTCATCCACGCATGCCTCCTTAGGGAAAGTCCTGAACCAGTCACTCATGAGGTACCTTCCATTGTATGGGAGATTAACCTCATTGGAGGAGTTGGTGACGGAAGACAGAGTGGTCAGCTTGGGAGAAACTCTTAAATTCCTCTGCATGGACTCAGAGCCTGGAAGCTCCTTGATCAGATCTCTCTGCAGCTGGGTAAAAAGATCTAGGTAATTTAACTACCTCAGCGCAAAGGTGGCTAAGGGGTAAACATGCTTTCAAATCCTGTCCAACACTCTAGACTCCTTGTTAGACGGATGGACATTGGCAGTCTCTGCCAGTTCTTAGTGGCTGCCACCACCATGATGGCATCAGCTATAGAACCATTGCTTTCCATCTGCAGGGGGAACCAGGAACCTCTCAGGGTGCTTGGAATGGGCTCTGTGTGTCTGGTTCCTTCCATGCATTCAGGAAACCAAATCAAGGAGGTAGTCCACCAGAGGAAATCACACAGGTTGTAGATGCTCTTGCCCCAAAAACCGACTCATCAGGAGGAGGTTGGGCAGACCACCCACTATTTTGCTTCAAGATCTCTAGAATATCTCCAAAGCAGATGTCCTTTGGTGGGGATTGGGGGATCCTTCCCCCTCATAGAAGTCAGTGTCCTCTGTTAATGACCTCATAGGGGAGTCAACGTGCCTCCTTTTGCATGTCTTCTTCCGGGGGACCTCTTCAGCAGAAGTGTCAACAGAAGGTGACCCCTCCTGCACAGGGAGGTCCTGCAGGCCACTCAGGACAGGTTGACTCCTGAGAGAACGAACGGGCTCAAGGCCTCGACCAGAGGAGGGCACATGGGGTGGATTGTGGGAAATGTGGCGACTGATTTCCAACTAGAGAGAGAAAACCCTCTCCACTACCTGAAATGCCAACGGACCAGAAGAGGTCTTCTCCCCCAAAGCCGGAGCCACAGGAGGAATACAGCTAGGACTCTCACCAGATCTGCGACCTCCAGAAGGGATCAGGCCCAAGCTGTCAAGGGCTGAGGCACCTAAGAGAAGAGATGATCACAGTCCCCCAGACCTAAAACCAACACCTCGGCTCCGAGATTTACTCTGTTCCGAGGGAACAAAACAGAGCTGATCAAGGGTAACACTGGTGTCAAGGAAGGGAAATTCCCCACAACGAACCAGACACACAGGCCGAATGGTATGGCCTGGGTAGCTCATGGATCCAATGGGGGACTGAGCCGAGACTACCCCCATCTGGATCTGGGCCTTGAGGAATCTCATCATTCTGTCCATGTCTGCCTCTTGACTACTTTCTAGAGGATCTGGATGAAGCTGATGAAGGCGGCTGGAAATGCTTGAATTTAACTGAGCGAGCAGATCTGCTCAAAGCTCTTGGATCACATGCTACTGAATCAGACACAGGAGCCCACAGTGGAAAAGGTGCCAAAGATGTAATGTCCCCTGGATCAGAGGATGCCTGTGGAGCCAACAGGTTAGATACTTTCTTCAGCTCCAAGGAGGTCAGATCCGAAGTTTTCCTTGACTTGGCTTTGAGCTCTAGAGGATCTCTCGGGGAGACAGGGAGAGGCCTCTTTTTAGCAGAAGACAAAGTGGAAGCCAAGGAAGGGGGTTGAGCCTCAGGAGCCAATGATGGAAGAAGACTCCTCAGTATCAACTTGTTACACATCTGGTACAGCCCAAGGATTAAAAGAAGCACAAACTATGCATTCTGCCTTCAAAATTGTCTGCAACTATACCCACAAGAAGTGCAAGGCTTAAAGCCTGGAGAAGGTTTATCAGACATGACAACCAAAGCCCACCAAAAACCAATGGGCACAACGACAGACTAACTGGAAAGGTTAACTAATCTTAGACTAATTCTAAGATAACTAACTGTAATTTAATGTTAAATGTAACTTTCAATACAACTTGACTGCAACAAACTTTTTTTTGTAACAGGAAGGAGATGAGCAAGACACACACACACACAGGTTTTAAGAAGAACCACAAGAGGGAAGTCACTTAGAACCCAATGGTATCAAAAAACTACATCCTGACTTTCCTGGGAAAGGTAAGTACCACTCAAGAGGGCAGAGATCCACATCCAGATGCTGAAGTGGCAAACGAGATCTAAGGTGCTTGGGTGGCTGTAGTGAATTATGGGCAGGAGGGAGGAGCTCAAGAATCAGATCCAAGTCTGGAGAATGAGGCCGACTTGAATCCAAAGGTCAGATCAGAGACCCTATTGTGAGGAATCAAGATAACAGATATTAATGTTACGTTTGGGTGCTGAAAAACTGCTTGAAAGAGAGTGAGCTGGGAATTTATGCAGAGATCTTCCAAGGTATTTGGATTTGCACAACCACAGACAAATAAATATTTAATATATACAGAGAAACTCACGCTAGGGTATAGTGCGGTGGTAAGCTGTCTGAAGCATTTATTCTTACAAAATGAACTACGCAGGGGTGTCCGCTTTCACCATTACAGTTTGCTTTGTATTTAGAGCCATTAATGTTACTAGTATAGCAAGTAAAAAAAAGCAAAAACAAAGGCTACGGTAATCGGTTATGGCCCAACACGTCTTGGTACAGAACTTCCCCTTTTCACGGGACCATGAAGATGAGATATTTTGTGGAGTTTAGAAACAAAAATGTCAGCTAACAGCTACTTTGTGACTTTAATCTGTTTAACACTTTTTGCCAGAGATTTTAAATTGGAAGCTTCTATCTACATGGCTGAACAGTGATTTTATCATTACTTTGGGGAGTTTGAAGAGATATTGAGCAAGCAGATAAGAAATGTGGAAAGAAATTACTCAAAAGATAAAATACGGCCATGGAAATTTATGGACACTAACAAGATAAAAACAATTAAATGTTTTTGGTCTCACTGGATCTTTATTTACGTAGGACAGGCTTAAGCCATAATCAGCCAAAATATCACATATGGAAGAACATTAAAAATGAATTGCGTTTTTTTTTTCCGGGGGGGGGGGGGGTAATACAGTGCAATAGGAAAAACTTAACTTTTAGACAGGTTAAACTTAAGTTACCTACTTTCACATCTAACTCGTCTAGTGCACACTGCAGTGTTTAAGATAAACACCTTTTCCATCTTACCTTGCAAGACCACCAGTTATTGTAGAGCACACATTCTGCCTCTCAGTAGTCATCTTGGGATTAGTGCTCCTGCTTTCTCCTGGTGACAGAAGGAGTGCAGTTACATTATTTCCTGGAGACTGCTGATCACCAGAAAGCTTAACTGCTGCTTTATAGGTGACAGCTTAGAATCTGTGCTTACATTCTGATCCTGGTGAGAGTAGGAGCAGAGTGCATTGATTCCGGACTCTTTCTGGTTGGAGGGGGAGTGTTTGTGCTCAACATACCCGATTGGTTTGGTTGCTACTCGAGGCATCTACCAGAAAAAGGCTTCAAACCTGCAGACCATTGCATCATCTGGGACAAGACTGTGGATCACCAAACAGGCCATGGTCTGCTTCTCTTCTTAGGATCGGTGCTAAAACTAGCTAGTTTTAGCTAGAACTAGCCAGTTTTTTTTAGTTTCAGCACTCAAAAACAACTGTTTCCTTGTGCTCAGCACTTGCTCAGAACTCGTAAGCAGTAAAACTACAAAACAGTAAAAGAGGACCAAGCCAGGAACAAACTGCTGCCCAAAAGCCACAGGACCCGGATATCCACAATGAAGTGAAAACGACTGAAAATAGTCAAAACGCTTTATTGCAACCAAAAAACAATAGCTTAAGCGCTTTTGCTCTGTCAATACAGAGCTTCCTCAAAAACAAACAGCTTGTAACTTCGTTCACAGTCATTAAATAGTCTTATAAAATCCCATGACCCTTCTACCCCCACCCTCATTTAAAGTTAAACCATGTCATGTTAAGTATAAATGTTTAAAATACACGTGGTTGTCAATAAATAGATAATTCTTTTAAATCCAAATAGCACCTCTATACATATAAACATCATCATAACCTAAAATTTTTGCTCACAGTATCTATCACCACTGTAAAAACATGCCAATGTGAAATCATACCTGGTAAACAAAACTAGCCAGTTTTTTTGTTAGCTTCAGCACTCAACTGTTTCCTTGTGCTCAGCACTTGTAAGCAGTAAAACTACAAATTACTACAGCACTCCACTTTCCTCACTTGTCAAGAGGAACAATTCTTAGTACTTAAATTAATAAGTACCTATCCAGGCATGTCCATGGGTCAAGCTCTTGGTGCTTTCTCCTGTCCACCTGATGAATCTGGGCTTCTTGGGGCAATGTAGCAATTGCCTCATGTACACCGACAACCCTCTCCTCCTACCACCCAGCACCACAACCCGTGAGAGATGCACTTGTATAGCCAAACTGGAAGCCAAGCCTGGACTAGACCAGTCAAAAGGAGAAAGTTAACACCTGCACCACACCCCACTCAACACATAGTCCTTCAAAACCCACACTACCAAAACCCACACACCCACATTCACGGAGGCTCTCAATAAAAATCTGCCCAATCAACAGAGACCTCCCAAGCTGAAACACAGACAGCCACCCCCCCCCAACAGTACCCAAATAGCACATAGCCCACAAAATCAGTGCGCCACAACCTCAGCCCATAAGGCAAAACAACATACCCAACACACTAGTCATAGGTGACTCTATAGTCAGGCACACTGATGTCCCACTCACCAGGCTAAACAAGGAGAAAGTTACTGTCAGCTGCCTGCCAAGTGCCAGGATCCACCACATAACGTATGCACTCAGGTCACTCCACAACAAGTACAAATATGACTCTCTCATTGTCCATGTTGGTGTGAATGACCAGAGACATACCTCCTTGGACTACAGAGAGAGACATGGAGCTCTTGGATCTTTTAGCCCAGGCAGGTATGACCCGAGTAGCATCCTGCCATTGCCAAAAATGATACCACAGTACCAAGGACAAAATGATTGACTTCAACAACTGGCTAAGCTTCTGGTGCCATTCTAAGGGGATCCAGTTTCTGTCTAACCTGGGATGACATGGTTAGACAGACCACGATGCTTTGCCAGAGATGGCCTGCAGCTTTCACCCCTTGGATTCCAGATACTGGCTAATGCTCGTCACCCCTATAGTGCCTTTTTTAAGCAAGGTTCAAATGCTAAATTCACCACTAACAGGTACAAGCAACTCTGAGGGTAATGCTACTCAATGCTAGAAGTCTAAACCTCAAAATGCAGTCACTTGAGGCACTCCTTAAAATGGAGAAAATAGACATCTGTGCAGTGACAGAGACCTGGGTCAAGGCTCCAGAGAGCACCCCTGCATTACCAGGCTATAATCCAAACCACACCTTTCGGCTACCTAACCTGGATCTAAACACTATCCATACTCATTAAGGATATCCACACCTCCAGGCTAGTTGCTCAAAATAATGCATCCGAAATTATCCAAGTGCAACTAACACTGGGCAAGACTGCAATCCAGGTTATAGTTTGTTACAGATCCCTCACCATGCCTCAGGATTCCCACTCGCCGTTTAAGATACTGGAAAATATTAAGGTACAACCCAATACCTTAATTATGGGCGATTTCAACTACCCCGCCATCAACTGGGAAAACTACTCATGTACAAACTCATTCGCTAAATGTTTTCTGGAATTCATAAATTCCAACGCCTTGGATCAGCTTGTCCACACCCCCACCAGGGGCAGCAATATCCTGGACCTGGTCATTACCAATATGGGTAACCAGTGTTCCACGCCAGAGGTCAACTCCTTGCTGGTCAGATCCGACCACATGCTAATCATCCTAGACTTCATATCCCACCGCCACTCCCCATTAAGGAAACCACCATCAAAAACTACTCTAAAGCCAACTTCATGCTTCTTTAGACAGAATTGGCAAACTTTTACAACACCCATGCAGACTGACAATAAAGGTACGACTGCCAAATCTTACACAAATGCACTATATAAGCACATATATGAGTGCATGAATTGTGCCATCCCCAACAGAACAAAGACGCCATCATCCAAAAAATGGAAGTCAATCTGGTGACCCCCTGCCATAAACAAACTCTACAACAGAAGGAAGAAGCTGTTGCAAAGAGTAAAATCCCAAGATTGGAGGAACTACCTTGGTCAGCCTCAGCAAGAAGCAGAGATCCCTCATAAAAATCCACCAAAGCCAGTTATGAAGATAAAATCTCCACTGATTCCAAAGACCACCACAAAGCATTCTACAGCTATGTCAAGAATCTCAATGGCAGCATTCAGATCTGCTCTGAGCTACACACAATGGAACTAAATATACAGAACCAACAGATATTGCCAACATCCTGGCAGATAGGTTCAGTGCTAACTTTACCCCTCCTCACTATCCAAAGGGCCCATCTTAATACTGGAAGAATGCAAAGCCCATGTAATCACAGATGAACAAGTAAAGACTACACTCTCCAAAGCCAAGAACACAGCATCCATGGGACCAGACAACATCCCAGGATGCGTACTGCATGAACTACAGAACAAACTGGCACCCCACCTACGTACTGCATGAACTACAGAACGAACTGGCACCCCACCTAAGTACCATGTTCAATCAAAGCCTCACCTCATGCCATGTGACTACTGAATGGCACACAGTGATGGTTATCCAACTTCACAAAGGGGGTTCCACCACGGACCCTGGAGACTACCACCCCATTAGCCTGACGTGGCTGGTCTGCAAGGCGATGGAACGCATCATATTGAAGCTTATAAACAAAGACCTAGGTAACCTCCAAACCCTGGACCCCACTCAGTTCGGGTTTGTAAAAGTAGACCATGTCTACTAAACCTGATTGACTTCTTTGAAGCAGGTCACTAGAGCCGTAGACGAGGGCAAAGTAGTGCACACAACCCATCTTGACCTCTCCAAGGCTTTCGATACCATCCCCCACTCTGGAATTATAGATACACTCACTAAACATCCCTATGTTACAAGAAGGGTGGCCAACTGGCTCACTGACAGAACCCACAGTAAAAGTAGCTAACTCCCAAGTCTGACTTCAGACCAGTGACGAGTGGAGTACCACAGGGTTCGGTCCTGGGTTCTCTCCTGTTCGGCATCTACTTCTCTGAAGTGCAGGCCAACACAGAAGGTCTTTGGCTAACAAAGTTCGCAGATGACTGCAAACTGGGAGCCATAAGAGAATCACCTGATGATGTAGACATTCTACAAAAGGACCTCACAGAGACAGATGCTTGGTGTCAAAGTCATGGTCTCAAGTTCAAAGTCAAGAAGTGCATAGTCATCCCCTTTGGGAAAAACTCAGTACCCATTAAACACAGTGTGATGAGACCTCGGGACACAGGTGGACAGTAGTCTTTGATAACCACATCGCAACAGTAGTCAAGAAATCCTTCTACTTGGCACACCTCATCACAAAAGGATTCTCCTCTAGAAAAAAAGAGGTCATTGTTCCTCTCTACTCATCCCTCATCAGACCCATTATAGAGTACAATGGGCCGTTTGGCATGCATCTCACAAGACACCTACAACAATTGGAAAAACCACAGAAATACCTCACTAAGAGAATTACTGGCCTCAAACAGATGCCATATGCAGACAGTCTCAAAAAACTCCAGCTCTACTCCGTCACACATCACCTACTCAGAGGCGATCTCTGCCTAACACAAAGCTATGTCAAACCCAGACCTGTTGGACATGCCACACTTAAAGAAATCCCAATCTCTCCGAACCACACGCTCCAGGGACCTAAACCTTGTCAACACAATAAACAGAACATGCTGGAGGGAGAGATTCCTGCCCCAGAGACTTCCCATACTGTGGAACAAACTACCCATTCATGTCAAGCAAAGCTCCTCATTGGCCCTCTAAGAAAAACCTTGATGACCGGATGGGAAATAGAAAATTCACCCCATGAATCACGTCTGCAGCACTGCTTGACAGGGGCACAGGAAAATAATTTTCTTGGGTGGCGAAAGTCAGGGAACCTTATTGGCTAAGCTTATATAGGCCCCAGGGCCGATAGCCTAGTACCTACCTATGGAACCTATTAATATTGACAAAACAGGGTGGTTCTTGTATGCAGGCATACTATTAGGCCACATAGTTTAGAATAATACATCTGATTCGGGACTTATGCCCAAATAAAAGCATGATAGGCGCAGTACCAAACAAGGAAACAGGATTGCATATGGGAATTTTGGCGGACTTCGGAAAGGAATATAAAAACATTAATGTACAGTCTTATATGCATAAAACTATTAAACAAGTGTTTTCTTTAAACGAAGTTAGAAATGTAATGAGAATTTGAAAAAATAAACAAAACAGACTTTGTGAGCAGATGGCAGAATGAGATGAGAAGAAAAACTAACTTTTGGGTTATCAAACTCAGATCAACTTGCACATATAGGACTTATGCTAGAGTTGAAGATGTAGAGAGACTGGTTAAACAGTAGATTTTATAGAACGCTGTTCCTCACTTAAACGCAGAAATTAACTATTTACAACATAGATGTGTGTCCAGGAGTAAATGAAATAGACCTGAGAGAGACATTAAGAGCATGTAAGACAGCATTAGATTTGAGAAGATAATAATATAAAATGCAAATAGCATGGTGTGAATGACTAAAGATATTACAGATTAGTAGCGCAGAGCGCTATATTGTACACCTAGACATTAAATTAAAACAAAGAAAAATAGTTTTTGTATGAAAGCGACTGCACAAACATTTTTTCCAGACCCCTAGGAAACTTCCCACAGACAACAGACGTATGCTGAGATGAGCCAGCGTCAAAGGTGCAACAGGCAGCACAAGCGCCCTTTGGTGCAAAAGACTATGGGTTCTCTTCCCATACCAGGCAGATGGACTGTTGACATTGCAATGCATCATAAGGGGAAGGGCTGCCCTCCTGAGTGTGTTGTACTTCAGATGAGACATTAAAACAGAGGTCCCATCTGCTTGAGTTGGTAGTAGCTCAGGTGGAAGTAAAAGATCCCACGACATCTATCGAAAGAGTAGGAGGTCCTTTCTTTTACACAACATAAACACATTTACATACTTATAAAATGTACATACTAATAGGCACTTACATTTTTTTAATAATCATTTTCTTCTCCCATCTTGATTGTTACTCTTCCACAACTGAGCCCCCACTCATTTTTCCACATCAGTTTTTTTTTTTTAATACATCTGTTAACAATCAAAATTTTCTGCAATTTTTCATTCTAAATAACCCACATTACATAATAAATTTTTATCTACTCTTCCCACATCATCATCATCATCATCATCTTCTAATATCCATGTATAACCTCCCCTTTACTGGTAACTTATTACCAGTCTCCACAGGAAATGCTGACAATACTATCCTGGTACATCACTTTTTCCTGACTTTAATGGCTTTAACCACGTCTTCTGGTAAATTTTCCCATGGATCTACACAATATTGTTTCATCACTTTACTATACCACATCCTTTTATCGTTCTAAATCAGTTTTTACATTCCATGTTACCATTTTTTCTTGGTAATGTTTAATTTCTTCATTTACACACATTTTTCTCATTTTCTCATCATCTCTCAGAACTTTTTGTATTTTTATTTAAACATTCTCATTATTAACTTTTAATTCTCTTCCTTTAACCATTTTAACTCTATATACACGTTTAAAGAAGCAAAACAACTGGATTTAGTAACTATTCCCTCTTCAACTTTACTCATATACAACATACCTCTTCAATGGATTTAATCTTCAACTCCATACGAAAGAAAAAACACCAGCTGCACAAGCTTTCATATTTTTGAGGGTCATATAAACACGACACACTATTTTCAACACTAATTCAAATAAACCTTTTTTCCCTGCATGCTAATCTACAAGTCCTCCATAGATGTACTTTTATTTCTTTTATCAAACCCTCCTATCGCATAACTACGTTTCCCAAATTTTATCCCTAGCAAAGACACCCCATTCACTGAGAAAAATACACATCACCCAAACCCTTACTTTTATCAGGATCACTCTCGTTTCCTTTAAACACCTATTCAGACAAACCTGCACTTCCCTTATCCATATTTTGTTCTTAGCAACTACACTATGTATGTAGAAACTACTAGAATCACCACTCCTTTTGCATCACATCTAGCATGTTTCATTTTACAAGCCATTTCACTCACTATCGCATTCATTACTAGTGCAAGCAATATTCCACTCATGGGACATCCTTGTCTTTTAACACACCATGCATATCACTTCATGCATATTTCTTCATTCAATCACCCATTCATTAACACTCACTCCATTATTTTGATATGCTAACAAACACACTCCTTATTCTACTACTTATTCCATATTTCTCCACGACATCCCACAAAGCATCATGTATCAAATGCCTTGCTAATATCACCAACCATAAGTTTAGCATCCTCCCTTTTACTGGTCATCCACAATTTTTCACAACTAGCAATTCTTGACATCACGTCCCTTTTATACCATATATACTTTCTTTCATTAATATCCTTCATCCATCAGTCAAACTCTCCTCTGTATTACGGTCATACAAAGTTCATAATCTTATTTAATGTGAGGAGTCTCCAAATTTGTTTCACTCTTCCGAGCTTTCTTCCATATAAATTTTAATATCCTACTGCACAACTCTTCATAAACAATTCCTCCAACCATTCATTCAGTACATTTACAAAACACTCTCCCTTCCAAACCACTAACTTCTTGTACATTCCATACCCTATACCTTGCGGGCCTACCACTGAATCAACTTTTGCTTTCCTCAAATACTCCATCCAGTTTCACCAATGGCAATTTCTTTCATCCAGTTCACTAACAGCAATTTCTTTTTTCAAATTTTTCCTCAGATGTTTTGGAATTTTTTTTTTTTTTTTTTTTTTTTTTTTACACTTTTATTTTCTCTCTTCACTCTTATACAGACTTTCATCATGCTGCACTACAAAATTCAATTTGTCCTAGTGTTTTTTACCTTTCCTTTTTTTCCGCCATTCCCTCATACTAACATCCTCCTATACTATTTTACCAATGTGCAGATTCTCCCTTGTAAATATTTGTGCCTAAACAGTAATTCCTTTTTTTGCGATTTCTTTTATACACTTCTTTTTCCATATCACAATACTTGTATTATTCTCTGTATTATCTCATACATTGCTATACATTTCCCATATTTCACTTTATCACCCTGCATTTGAAAAACTTTTTTATACTTTTTAAACTGAATCCACCCTTAGAACAGTTTTTCATAGAAGTCCTTCATGGTTATATGATCCTTATAGAACACCTCCTACTCTCAACTTTCATCCCATAACCTCTCATTTATTATTTTTATTTCCTTTTCCATTACATTCACTTTCTTCCATCGCCTCCATTAATACTACTAAATGTTCTGAAAAAAGTCACAACTGTATAGCCATCTGCTACTCCCAATAACTTTATGATAATACAAAATAATCAATTTCAGATCTAAGTGCCCCTTCTACAACTCCTGACTTTTTTTCCACACAGTTAATTTACCACACTATCACTTTCTGTATTTTTACATTTCTCCTTAAATCAGTTAAGGTACCTTTTAATTACAATTTCCATTTTAACTACTACATACTCCAATATTTGATGAAATAGATTATTCCTTTCCTTACTAGTTACATGTGCATACAATTCTATAAACATACTCTCTCCACCTCATATCCACAACAGTTAACCTTCCCAGCCCTACCAATGTTGCATCTAGTATTTTTCACTGTTTTACACACACAGCCAGTCCACAATAACGTTCACTTCTTAGTTTCCACATTATATTTCCAACCCACAATTTTTCTGTTTGCAGTCTTTGTTCGCTTGTCAGGAATCTTACATCCCCTAACAGAATACCATCATCACAGATGGCACATTATTCCAGTATCCCTATCCTTCTTACAAAGTTAATACTGTTCATATTTACTGAAAGAACTCTAAAGTTGCTGCTTTTCCTTCTTTTTCAGTTTAGGGAAAATATTTTAAGTTTTCATTTTCTTATTTTTACTCTTTCCCCAACTAAATATTTTCCTGGGTTTATGTATGAATAATCCTAGACCCTCAGAATCTGATTTTTCATGGGGTAGAACTATAAAAATATTAGTATCAATACAATCTCCTGACCTCTCTTCCTGCATGCACTCCGCATTTTTCCCTTCCATAATTTTTCTTCTTCTACAGTTTCTTCACCCATTTCACACGCTCTACCAGCCTGTTGTCCTTCGTGTTTTTTACTCATTTTATTTGCTACTGACAATCCATCCAAAATAATTTTTTTTAACACAACCTGTATTCAGACACACCTTCTTGCTGTGTGTTCTCTGTCCATTACTAACTATGACTGTGATAAGGTACACAAAAGTCCCCACAAAAGAAACACGATTTAGGCTGGCCAGCATATCAATGCCCCTCTATGACCCACCACAAAAAAAGTCTGCAGGTGGGTTTCAAAACAGCTTCCAACCTCCTTACTCCATTCCATAAATTTCTCTAGTCTAACTTCCACGATATTAACAGTTTCACACAGACCCTGCATGAATTTTAACATAGCTGCAAAACAACATTTTTAACATTCAAGTTACTAACAGAAAAAATAGCTCCATAAATAAAATGTTCTTTGTGTTACACAGTTACAGAAATGTCAGTCATCAGTTTCGAATATCAAATCACAAAATGTCTATCCCGATATGTACAAAACACAGAATTTTTTGAACCAATACCCAGAACAGTTAATTTGTCCCATACACTATTAGTGACATTTTTTGTTCTTATTCTCACAGATTTTTTTTTTTTTTTAAAAACAGTTTTATTTACAGTTTGTTGTCGCACTCTTTTTGCCTGCTGTCACTGCCGCATGTGTTTTAACTGCTGCATTCTTTGCTGCCAAATCACCCACTTCCTTTTCTACTCAACTTTTTTGCAAGTGCTGAGGATAGTAATCTACTACCTCACCAAGAAACGGCAGAACTGTCACCTGGATTATCCTGCTAAATTATTTTAAGTGATCTGCAAGCCCTCCTGAACCCATTCCTGTTAGCTGCACCACTTTCAACAGACTCAGACTCACTCACTTCCTTCTCCAGAGAGATAGCTAAACGCTTCTCATTTGTTATATCTTTATTTACTGTTTGTTTGAAGCTCTAAAGTGAAGAAAATTCTCTCCACATATTCACTTTCAACCCAACCTCCAAACTCTACAGAGCTTCTCTTCTCTTATTTACAACTATATACATTTTTTTACATTCTTCACATTTAACCCACCCCCAATGTTTTTTTTATTGATATACTGTCATTTCTAGGTTCATTATATCTTTACTTGCAAAATGGTCAAGCTTCTTACATTTTTTTTTATCATATCTATCAGTTTTGTTTTTCTTTCATCTAAGCCAGTATTTTCCAGAAATTCAATGATGCTGCATGTATAAACTATTTTTTAAACCCAAATCTTTTTTTTTTTTTTTTTTTTTTAGAAACAAAGAATTCTTATTTTGATTGGCTTTAATGAAACCCATATAAATGTGAACCACATAGACGATAACTATCAAATTCAACTGTCATCAAAAATACACTTGCTAAATGACCTATTTTTCCTGTTACTGATATTTAACATATCTGCACGTTCTGGCAAACAAAATAAAAATTCCTCCATTGTATTGTTGCTCATTAACAAACGTTAATCCTAGAATTTTTATATCTCCCTTGTTAAATTGAATACCATATACCTTCCATTATACATGAAAAACCTAATCCTTTACTTTTTTTATTGATACTTAAACCAAACGCATTTAATTTTACTTTTAGTGTCTTAATACCAGTTTTCATTCCATCTTCAATCTTAAGTAATACTAATCATCTGCAAATATAAACATTGGTGGGATCTGTATTCCTTCTGTTGTACAATATCTAGCTTCCTTTCATGTTAAAAACTTACTTCATTTACAATCGTATTCATTAGTAATACAAAAATATACTACTTACTGGGCATCCTTGTTTTATAGGTTCATAGGTAGGTACTAGCTATCGGCCCAAGGGCCCAAGTAAGCCTACCCAACAAAGGTTCTCCGGCTTATGCCACCCAAGAAAGTTAATTTCCTGTGCCCCTGTGGAGCAGAGCCACAGAAGAGATCCCTGGAGTGCATTTCCTATTTCCCATCCAATCAAGATTTTTCTTGAAGACTGCTAATGAGGAACATTGCTTGACATAAATGGGTAGCTTGTTCCAGAGTATAGGAAGTCTCTGGGACAGGAATCTATCCCTCCAGCATGTCCTGTTTATTGTCGTGACAAGGTTTAGGTCCGCGTGTAGCTCGGAGGGATTGGTATTTCTTCAGGTGCAGCATGTCCAACAGCTCTGGTTTTAACACAGCTTTATATGTTAGGCAGAGATCTCCTCGGAGTAGGCGATATGCTACAAAGCTGGAGTTTAAGACAGTCAGTGTAGGGCATTCTGAGGCCAGTAATCCTTTTTTGTGAGGTACTTCTGTGGCCTGTCCAGCTGCTGCAGGTGTCTTGTGAGGTACATTCCAAAAGGGGCGTTGTACTCTATAATGGGTCTAATGAGTGTCGAGTAGAGGGGAACAATGACCTTTTTTTTTTTTGCTTGGATGAGAACCCTTTTGTGCTACACAGGATTTCCTGACTACTGTGGCGATGTGATTATCAAAGGAGAGACTATTGTCCACCTGGGTCTCATCACACATTTGGCATTAATAGACTGCCGTTTGTGTGGTAGTTCATGGGTACAGAGTTTTTACCAAAGGAGATGACAAGGCCCTTTTTGGCACAGAGCTTGAGGTCATGTCTCTGACACCAGGCATCTGTCTCGGTGAGGCCCTTTGTAGGATGTCCACATCATTTGGGGACTCTACTATGCCTCCTAGTTTGCAGTCATCTGCGAACTTCGTTAGCCAGAAGCCCTCTGTGTTAGCTTGCACTTCAGAGAAGTAGATACCAGGACTGAACCCTGTGGTACTCCACTTGTTACTGGTTTAATGTCAGAATTGGAGTCTGCAACTTTTACAGATTGGGTTCAGTCAGTGAGCCAGTTGGCAACCAATCTTGTGACGTAGGGATTTATACCTAGTTTGGCGAGTTTAGCTATAATTCCAGAATGGGGGAAGGTGTCAAAGCCTTGGCAAGGTCAAAATAGGTTGTGTGAACCACCTTACCCTCGTCTACGGCTTTGGTGACCGCCTCAAAGAAGTAGAGCAGGTTCAGAAGGCATGATCTGCCTTTCACAAACCCGAACTAGGTGGGGGGCGAAAGTTTGGAGGTGGTTACCAATGTCTGTTTAGGAGTTCCATGATGATACATTCCATGGCCTTGAAGACCAGGCTCGTCAGGCTAATAGGGCGATAGTTCCAAAGATCAGTGGTGTCTTCCCCTTAGTGCAGTGGGATAACTATTGCTGTGCGCCATTCAGTGGGCACACAGCCTAATGTGAGACTATGATTGAACATGGTGCTTAGGTGGGGAGCCAATTCATTCTGAAGTTCGTGTAAAACACAGCATGGGATGTTGTCCGGTCCCATGAATGCTATGTTTTTGGTTTTAGAGTGTGCAGCTTTTACCTGCACAGATGTGATTACAGGGACTCTGCATTCTTCCTGTATAGATATGGGCCCTTTTGGGGGTGAGAGGGGGATAAAGTTAGCACTGAACCCATCTGCCAGGATGTTGGCAATATCAGTTGGTTCTGTAATTTTCATGCCGTTGTGCTGCAACTCAGAGCAGATCTGGGTGTTGCCATTGAGATTCTTGACATACCTATAAAATGCTTTGTGGTTGCCCTTAGAATCAGTAGTGATTTTGTTTTCGTAGCTAGCTTTGGAGATCTTTTATGGGATATTAGCTTCTTACTGAGGCTAACAAGGGAGCTCCTCCGGGATTTCTCTCTCTTTTGCAACAGCTTCTTCCTTCTGTTGTAGAGTTTGTTTATGGCAGGGGACCACCAGATTGGCTTCTTGTTTTTGGAGGCTAGTGTCTTGGTTCTGTTTGGGATAGCACAATCCATGCACTCGTAAGTGCTTATAGAGTGCATTTGTGTAGGATTCAGCAGTCGTAGCTGTATTGTCAATCTGCAAGGGTGTCATGAAGTTTGCCACTTCTGTCTTAAGAAGCATGAAGTTGGCTTTGGAAAAAATTTTTACCACGGTTTCCTTAATGGTGGGTGGGGGCGGGATGTGGATATCTAGGGTGATTACCTTATGGTCGGATCTGACCAACAAAGAGTTGACTTCAGGTATGCAACACCGGTCACTCTTGTTGATAATGACTATGTCTAGAATATCGTTGTCCCTGGTGGGGGTGTGGATAAGTTGATCCAGGGCATTGGAATTTATGAATTCCAGAAAGCGTTGAGTGAAGGAGTTGGTACACAAGTAGTTTTCCCAGTTAATGGTGGGGTAGTTGAAATAGCCCATTATTAGGGTGTTTGGTTGAACCCCAATACTTTCCGATATATCAAGTAAAGAGGAGTTGGAATCCTTTGGCATGGTAGGGGATCTGCAGCAAGCAACAATTTGGACTGCAGTTTTGCCCAGAGTTAGTGGCACTTGCACTTAGATAACCTCGGATGCATTATGCTGGCAACTAGCCTGGAGGTGTGGATATCCTTAATGAATATGGACACACCTCCGCCTCAGTCTCTGTAGATGGCCCACCTTTGAGTAGAGGGATGACTGTTGCCCTTCTCCATTCATGAGGCATGAAGCCTGTATGGAGGCTACAGTTCAATAGTAATTCCAGAGGCCATGATAGGTCATGTTTCATGCTATTTAGAAAGCATCCTGGGATATTGTGTCTGGGCCCACTGATGCAGTGTGCTTGGTCTTAGAGAGAGCATTAAGTACCTGTCCCCTATTGATACTAGGGGGAGTTATACTTGATGACGTCTCATCAGGGAAGGATGACGGGGATAGAGAGAAGTAAAGTTGGAGTTGAATTTATCAGCCAGGAGGTTTGCTATATCTTCTGGCTCAGTATAGGTAGCTCAACTTACAAACAGCTCAGCACACAACTGTGCATTGCCCTCGAGGTTGCGGACATACAAACTTACCTCAAATTTGGCTTTGGTAAACTATTTGTCCTCTTGAGTGGTTTGTTTATTTTGATGAGTGCGCTTTTATTCTGCTGGGTGCTGCATCTCCTAATTTTTGCCATGATTTTCTTCTCCTGTTATACATCAGATTGATTTTCTGATTCCATCAGGGTGGCTTGTTTTTTGAATTACATCTGTACTTCTTCCTGGTGGGTACAGCTGCCTCTATGCAGCCATTAGCATTGCTTGTACCAGGTTTCTGTGACCAGTTCTGCACAGACACAAGTGTTCTCAGGGTTTAAAGACACTTGAAATTTTGTCAAATTCTCAGTTAATAGCAGATTAACCTTGGAATATTCAGTTTAGCTGGCAGTCTAGGTTTTGGAGACCATTTTGTGGTCTGACCTTACCAGGGGAAAGTATTACGGTAGGGATGTGCAGCACTCTCCCATATTAGTGAGGACCAGATCCAGTATGGTTGCACTCTTTGCACGTACATTTTGATGTTATACAGGATTCACAGTTAATAGTGGGGTAATTAAAGTCACCCATTAATATAGGTTTCATGGGCGTGTACTAGGCTAATGGCCCTGAAGCCTTTACAAGCCTAGCCCATAGGATTACCCTGGCATCGTGCCATCCGACCTTAGTTCCCAGTGCCTCTATCGAGTAGAGCCACTGGTGTGAACCCCAGGGTGAATTTTCTACTTCCCATACACTCAAGATTTCTCTTGAAGAGGGCCAATGAGGTGCTCTGCTTGATATGTATGGGAAGTCTATTACATAGCATGGGCAGTCTCTGGGTTATGAACCTGTCCCTCCAGCATGTTCTGTTGATTGTGATAATGAGGTTGAGGTCTCTGGAGCATGTGGTGCGGAGGGATTGGGATTTCTTTTAGATGTATGGCATTGGGTTGGATGGCGTTTCTAGTAAGTTTAAATACATGGTAAGGGTTTCCTGGGTCTTATAGGGGGACCTATAACTTGCAAGGAAGTACTATTGGATTTTACCTATAGTGACTTGAATTTGGAGCAGCTCAAGTGTATTGTCCTGCTTGACAAGCCTTGAAGTATATATTTATTTTTGATGTAAATAAAGACACCTCCCCCTTTAGTCCCTGCCTGTGAAGTAGCTGGTCTAAAATATGTGGAAGGCATTATAACCTTGCACTGGTGGTGTACTGTCTATGGCTTTAAACCACATCTCAGAGACTGCACAGACATCAGCATCCGCTACGGTAGAGAGCTTCTAGGGAGTGGAGTTTTTTTGTTTAGACTCCTAGTATTGAGCAGCAATACCCTTTAGATTTTCTTGGTTTTAATTTGCTATGTCGGAAGTACTTTCAGTTTGGCATTGTGATGACAAAAAAAAAAAAAAAAAGCCACTATGGGGGAAGACCATCTTTTAGCAAATATTCTAAAGCCCAAAGGGGAGAGGTGCAGACCATCCCTACCAAAGCAGCGTGGTCTGTTGACCATCTCCTTCCATGCTGACAAATATTGTACCCCCTTAGAATTACACCAGAAACTTAAGCCAATTATTAAAGTCACTGGAAATTAATCCCTGGTTTGGCACTTGGCTCTCTAATGCAAACAGGTAACCTGTAAATGGCTCATCTCCCAAGCCCATGCTTACACTTACCATCAAGGGTATCAGAACTTCAGAGATTTGAGATGCATGGGTAGGCTTAAAAAAGCTTGTGGTAGTTAGCCTAGTAAACACCTATGAACCTATAATATGCCAAGTCTTATGAATGGAAGAGAAGTTCATAGGTAGGTACTAGGCTATTGGCCCTAAGGCCTATATAAGCCTAGCCAAAAGGGTACCCTGGCTTTAGTCACCCAAGAAAATTATTTTCCTGTGCTCCTGTCGAGCAGAGCCACAAAGGTGATCCCCCCAGGGTGAATTTCCCATCCAATCATCAATATTTTTCTTGAAGAGTCCTAATGAGAAGCTTTGTTTGATATTGAATGGTAGTTTGCTCCACAGTATGGGAAGTCTCTGGGATAGAAATCTATCCCTCCAGCATGTTCTGTTTATTGTAGTGACAAGATTTAGGTCCCTAGAACATGTAACTTGGAGGGATTGTGATTTCTTTAAGTGGAGCATGTCCAACAGCTCTGGGTTTGACATAGCTTTGTATGTTAGGCAGAGATCGCCTCTGAGTAGGCGATATGCGATGGAGTAAAGCTGGAGTTTGAGACCATCTGCATAGGGCATCTGTTTGAGGTTGGTAATCCTCTGATGCATTTCTGAGGCCTTTCCAGTTGTTGTAAATGTCTTGTGAGGTGCACACCAAAAGGGGTGTTGTACTCTATAATGGGTCTGAGTGACGAGTAGAGGGGAACAATGACCTCTTTTTCCTGAATGAGAAATCTTTTGTGATTAGGTGTGCCATGCAGAAGGATTTCCTGACCACTGTGGCGATGTGATTATCAAAGGAGAGACTACTGTCCACCTGTGTGCCAAGGTCTCATCACACTTTCGGGTGACCTAAACCTTGTCATCACAATGAACAAAACATGCTGGAGGGATAGGTTCCTGACCCAGACACTCCCCATACTCTAGAATAGACTGCCCATACATGTCAAGCAGAGCGCCTCTTTGGCCCTCTTCAAAAGAAACCTTGACTGGAAGGGAGATAGAAAATTTACCCCGGGGATCACATCAGTCGCTCTGCTGGACAGGGGTCCAGGGAAGTAAATACTGTGGGAAGAAATAGCCAGTCAACTGTTATGGCTAGGCTTGTACAGGCCCTAGGGCCGAAAGCCTAGTATCAAACCTATGAACCTACAATTAACTAACTCGAAAACTGTACCAGACAAACTGTATTCCAAAGCTTTTGTCCAAAACTGTTAGAAAACAGTCCCCGTCTAAATTTCCAGGAAAAAAAAAGTATACAGGTTTTGCTGCATGGATGCTACTTCCCAAGCAAAACTGTCTACCCATATCACTGCTATCTAATGGCTTCCCACTCAACCCTCACAGTGGAGTCTGCCAATTGCCAAATGACAGACCCTTAACTAAAATCTTGTCAAAAACTGTGCAAAGATAAGTCCAAAAATGTGTGTCAGATATGCTCTGCATAGTCATTTACAATACAACTTCAGGAAGGGTTTAATAATCTCACAGCATTACATCAACTGTTCAACTATACCTTTACCAGTATGACCAAGGACTTCTTACATGCAGCCAACAGCAGAATGCCACTAGTTTATAATTTCTCTGAAAGGTACCCAAATTCTGCATTAAACAGGATATCCAGGGTTGTAAATAAGTTGTGTATTTACTCTACAGAACTACAGTTGGCAAGACTTAAGATACCCCCCCCAAGCTATGTGGCTCATACCCTTTTACGAATAATGCCATGTGAGTAAAAAATGTGTGCATATCACTGAAAGCAAGACAAAAAAATACATAAATAAATTTAAAAAAGTATGCATAAAAAATATCCATCCTTCTGGTGACACCAGGGTAAGAACGGAGGTTATGGTGATAATGGAACTGTCACTCCTGATCTATTTTATTACATTCATAAATTTCACATAGGAAATCAAAGACCCTCTTCACCTTCAAAAATGTCCCAAGACTGGTCTCTATGGTAAGCTTCTCGGTGGGTCACTTCCCCAATACTAGATTTGAAACAGTACAATTAGAAAAATAACCACACTTTTGCAAAATAACCATGTGTGAAAGGACAGACTAGACACACTCGGCAGACAAACACTGAACATTAATTCTTCAAATGGTCTTTTTTTTTTTTTTACAAGTACAATACAAATCAGAAACTTGAGAGTCATAATGGTGGGAATAAATGGAAAGGAAAGAACAAACACTAAACAGATGTCAAGCAATACTGTGAAATCCACCTGACTGGCAGGAACAAAACCATACCGATGATTAAAGACCAATCTCTTAGGAGGAGAAAGTAGAAATCTTCCACCATGGAAGAAATTACAACTACATAGCTATAAATTTCCCATAACTAATGCTGCAGTACAACCAAAGACTCCCTGAATTAGCAAAACTGGAATAGAATGGTTAAACAGTTGCTGAGCAAGGTTCCTAAAATAGGTCTAAGAGATGCCCTAAAAGAATGGAAAGGAAATATATTTCGGGTTCACCAAGTGCCTATCTTAATAAAACCACAACTGGTTTAGAAATGGGAAGTGTATGCAAACGTCTGCATCTCAAAATGTAATGCTCTACAAGATGAAATGTGCACAGGCTTATACAGGTCAATGTAGAGAATAAGGTCAAGAAAACTGGTAGGGCTGCGACATCTCGACTAGATGCTTGTGCAGGAGGTCAAGAAATAGACTTCTGAGATTTATAGATGCAGCCTTTTATCTAGTCTACAGGGCTGATACTCGACCTGGAACTGCTGCTGAAGTAGACATAGAAGTCAACGCCACTGGTACAAACACCCCCCCCAACCTGAGAAACTTGCGTGAAGGAAGGTTATTAAAAGTCTGAAAACCAGGCTAACATGTGGCCACCAGTGACAAAAGAAGTTGAATAGAAAAGGTCATGAGAACAAACTCATGGAGCTGGTTTAAAAAAAAAAAAAAAAAAAAAAAAAAAAAAAAAAAAAAAAACCTAATGTAGCCTACAAAAATATCACTAAAACCCAGAAAATAAACAGTCTAACATTTTGAGCATGTAACATCCAGTGCAAATAAAACAGCAGAGGAGCACTAGACTCAATTTACTAATAATTTGTTACTGAACTGCCTGAGTGAGGTGCCAGCTTTCAAATGAAACTCGGAGAAAAGCTCCACAAATAAAACAAACAGTCATGTAAATACATATAACATTGAAAAATATACAAAAATATACAGAAATCTGACAGACTACAGCCAAGAATGATTATAGAACTGGGAAATCTATGCAGGGAAAAAAAAAAAAAAAAAAAAAAAAAAAAATCACATATCACAGATGTGGAAATCTATTCAGGAATATAAGCATGTGTTCCAAACATTACAAAACGGTGTGAATGTACACAGTTCACGGCAGAATTTACAGTGGTGGATTTATTGGTGCAATACACTTAGACATCACAAAGAATATCATTTACTAGTATTCACTGTTCATGCCAATGTTGCAATAGAGAAGAGGTACGAAACTGCATTAATCTAAAGATACTGTAGTAACTAAATCACATTATCAGGGGATAAAAGGGGTCACTGACCATACCATCCAAGGAATAGTATTTACTGCAGCAAGAGGTACTTACCCAGGATAATCTGAGCAGGGACAGACACTTGGGTGCATTTACAGCTTCGTTTTAAAGTTGATCTAACAGCAAGTATTGCAGCCATTTTTATTAAGATAAGATTATTATTCTACAGTTTAGAAACGCGCAGGGAGTAGAGTGTTTTGTAGTGGCAGTTACTGAATTTATGTATTTGAACTTAGTACTGGTGTTTTAAGAGTATACAAGTTCAGGAAGTTAAAAATGGATGGGATTTTGGGTGGGAGATGCTGCATTTGCATGGATGTTTTAGGAAGAGTATATGTAACTAGGTTAGGAAGTTTTTACCCAGTGCAGTGATGGATTACTGTAGCAACTCCCTATAAAAAAAAAAAAAAAAAAAAAAAAAACACAGGGGGGGGGGGGCAGACAGACGTACTTGTTTAAAAACTAGACTTTTAGCAAGACTTCAGCAACATACTCCGAATACTTTCCAGCTACATAAAGGAATTTTTCTACAGATAATCTAAATACAGATGTTTTAAACATTTGCCCTGCCATGACAAATATCAGATATTTACCCATCTACTTTTATTGAAAAGTTTTAACTTTGCATCCGTACACAAGGATAAACTTACCTGCCTCAAAAACAATACAGTTTGCATACCCAGTGAACTAAACAATATAATGTGCATACCCAGCGAACTACACTTCATAAAGGCACTCTAATACATACCAGTACTGCTAGCTGGCGATATGCCTTCTTCAGCTCTGTCTCTGTAGCAGTTATCTCGACTCCCAAAACTTTAAAAGGATCCAGATCATCTTCTGGTATCTCTGCCATAGACAACAGACGTTCTACTTCCTGACCAGCTTGGTATCGCCCAGCTTTGGAAGAACTAGCAGATGAAGGGCACTCTCCATTGGATCTACAGCTCTCAAATGACCAAAACTTGTCTCGACAGTTTTGTAATACCCTAGTTATGTACAAAAAGGTCCTAGTTTCTTTAAATAAAGTCCATACTCTGTGCAAAAAGGATACAGCAAGAAAGCATGTGGCATGCACGTCACTACCTACACTTATTTTTCCATAAAGTAAAGAAACCCCTGATTTGGCATACTGCCAGCACAAGCGCAAACAGCCAATAAATATCATGAGTACTAGAAAAAGTAAAGCAAATATCATCTTAAAAATCTTAAAAGTCACATCAGATGAGGCACCACAAAAGTATACAAGGTTTTCAGACCCAGATTTCAAATGATGACGCAGCCACTGGTGGACAAGCTGCACAACAGCCTTCAAGTGGTTCAGATCACTAGTCTGCAAATGGCAGCAAAAAGAGTACAAGAGCTTTCCACCCATTTCAACATATTCACCACACTTAAGAATTAAAAAAATAATTGCATCCACAAAAATTTTAAAATAAGGGAGACAGGACTGAATAAATTCTTCAAAGCGATTCTGAAAACCAGGCTTCCGTCTGTGTTTACCATCAGGATAATTACGCCTCCTGCTTTGTTTGTGTTTCCCATTATGAGACCTTGGCTCTTTTTTAAAACTTTCTTTTAGGTCTTCCTTACTAACAGACTGGTTCCTTTGCCTTTTCCCCCCTTTTCTACTACCATAGGTTACAAAATCCTCATTTGCATCACCACAGGCCTTGGTATCTTCATGGTCATCCTCTTGGTCACTAGAAGGGCTGCCATTTTCAGCAGTTTCAAAGCTCAAAAAACACTGTCCACTACAATCTGGCTGGACACCATTAACCCGTCCTCCATCTGGCAAAGGACAAAAATCCTGAGAACCACAGCAAAGAAACGGGTCCTGAATTTCACTTTGCATATCTGAAGGCAAACTAACATTTTTGTGGTTGCCACAATTAGGAACACTGGTCATCTGTTCAACTGATGGTCCCAACAGGACATCAGAAGTACCAAAGTCCTCTTCATCTATCAAAGTGGAAGAATCACTTATGTTACCTGAAAAGCTAGAATTACGGGATACATGTTCTAAATGTTCTGAATTCACAGAGTTAAAATCTTTTAACTCCATATCACCCATGTCCAGGTCCAAGGGTTCTTCCAAATAAGTCTCTCCCTTCTCCAGGCTTCTCCATTTTGATAATGGAAGAGAAGACTGTTTCAAAGAACTACCTCATAGCTCCAAACATCTCCCACAGCTGGGCATGGCCATTCTCTAGCTCCAAGTAGTACATTCTTCACTTAAAGAAGTTTATAAAAACAAAACTACTCAACATTTTGTGACCGTCAGGAAAAGGAGACAACTACTGGATGGGAAAAGAAAAGAAAAAAAAAAAAACACTTCTGGCCAATCATTTGTCGTCCTGCACCAGGTAACAGAGACCACAGTATGAAAGACGCTCCCAGTGTCTTTTAGGTCCATGGGCAATGGACCAGCAATTATTATTCCACAATGGTCTTTAGCAAAATAACTTCTCCACTATATTCCCGCAAGAATTTAAACCACAGGACTGACACTTCTCAGTAGCTTCATTTCACCTGAAAAACAAAAAAGAAAAAAAGTGAATGAAATGATTTGGTTGCTATTTAAAGAATGTTAAAATTTCAATGCTGCACTTCTTAACAAGTAAAGACAAAGCTGTTAACAATGCATGTTAGCCCAGTGGCCCTGTGTAGTGGAGGCCCTGCCAGTGTCATTCACTAATGGCAACCAATGGTCTGCTCTCCTACCTGGGAGGGTACCAAGGTTAAGCTCAGAAGAAATCACCTTAGTTTCTAATCCCTTCTCAAGAAGAATAAGATGCCTTGTAGAACTTTTTTTTTTTTTTTTTTTTGGAAAAGGTTACTCAAGCTAGTTAAGTGAGTGGATGGACAAGTGCTTCTGTTCTCATCGATCTTTGTAATCTTCTGGGTTTAACCCCAGTACAACTGTGTTCGTCCTGTTACCCCTCTTGGTCAAAGGTGGTTACCACAATTGTCTTGAGCATGAGCATGAGGGATTACTTGCATTTTTACTTCTATCGTGTAGGGGGATGGGTTTATATCCTGCCTAGCAGCACTTCAGCAGAAATTAAGTGTTGTTCTTCCCACAATGCTACTGCATAAAACAAAATTGGAGTAAAACAGCATAAAAAATACTTGTGCACCAAGTGGAATCCATAACCTAACCTTTTCCACTAAAGAGACTAATATTCTGTTTGTTCACAACAGGACTGATAACAGTTGTATGGAATTCTAAACACTTCACTAGCAAAAACTAAAAGGTTAGTGTATCAGACAGTAACAGTACAAACTAGTGTTGCTTTAGCAACTATGTGCACAGTATCAGACCATACAAAACTACTCTTTCTATATCAGGCTTCTATTTAATTTTATTTGATATGTGCACTCTAATATATAAACCGGATCCGCAGTGGTGGTTCGGCGGTAGCGTTGTCGCCTCACAGTAAGACGCTGTCCGGTTCTCAGCTAGAGCGTCTTCTGCGTGGAGACATGCGTAAATGGGCGTCCCTTCGTTGAAGGTTGTGCATCAGGGCTGGCAACTCGGCACGTAAAAATCAACTGCCAATCATTAGTGGACCGGAGTTCCGCGGTGGCGACCCCTAACCGGGAAAACCCAAAAGACAACAACAACTAACATATAATCCAGTATTGTCTGCAACACTCAAATATAAACACAGCTTTCTTTTGAGCTTTAATCATGAACGGTTAAGAACACAAATAATTTGATTAACACATTCTACCAACACAAAGTGACCTGTAACATTATATACAATTCTGAATATGGCAAAAAAAAAAAGACACATGCAAACCTTGCTTTCATGTTTTCCTTGTCAACGGGAAATATTCTTGCCAACATTTTAAAGCCAGACAGGTAAGCAGACAAATAGGAAAAAACAGGAGTCCAGTGGTGGTCTGTTTTCTCAGATACAACAGCTGGGAAGCACAGATGACAAGTCAAAAGGCATAAAGAACCAAACTTACACACACACACACACACACACATATATATATATACATATATATACACATATATACACATATATACATATATATACATATATATACATATATATATATATACACACACACACACACACATATATACATATATATACATATATATACATATATATACACATATACATATATATATATATATATATATATATATATATATACATATACACACATACATATACATATACACACATACATATACACACATACATATACACACATACATATATATATATATATATATATACATACATACATACACACACACACACACACACACACACATATATATATACACACACATATACACACACACAACTATAACAAACCATTACCTGTGGACGTAAATCCATCATCCCAGTGGTTGCAACAACAGGTCTATGATGGCACTGAACTACCCTGGGCCACCAGATCCATACAACACTCTGAAGATTCAATCCCTGCTACAGAAATTAGCAGCAGCTAAAAACTACTTGCACAGTTTTTCAAGAAATTTTCAAAAATGTATATTTTTAAACACAAATATACAATGGATATAAAAAATGTACACATCCGTTAAAATGTCAGGTTTTTGTGATATAAAAAAATGAGACTACAATAAACCACTTCAAAACTTTTCCCACCTTTAATGCGGCCTACAACCTGTACAATTCAACTGAAAAAACAAATCTGTTAGGGGGAAAATATAAAAAATAAAAAACTACAATAAACTGGTTGCACAAGTGTGCACACCCTTAAACTAATACTTTGTTGAAGCAACTTTTGATTTAATTACAACATTCAGTCTTCTTGGGTACACACCTGCTATCAATTAAAGAGTCTGATTAAACCCAAATAAAGTTCAGCTGTCCTAGTAGGATTTTCCTGACATTTACTCAGTTGCCTGCTACAGCAAAAGCCATGGTTCGCAGACAGCTTACAAAGCATCAAAGTGATCTCATTGTCAAAAGGCTACCAGTCAGGAGAAGGGTACAAAAAAATTTCCACAGCATTGGATATACCATAGAACACAGTGAAGACAGTCATCAAAAAGTGGAGAAAATATGGGACAACAGTGACGTTGCAAAGAACTAAACGCCCCTCCAAAACTGATGAAAAGACCAGAAGAAAACTTGTCAGGGAGGCTGCCAAGAGACCTACAGCAGCACTGAAGGAGCTCCAGGAATTTCTGGCAAGAACTGGTTGTGTACTACACGTGACAACAATCTTCCATATGTCTGGGCTATGGGGTAAGGTTGCAAGATGGAAGCCTTTTCTTATACAGAAAGGCATCCAGGCCTGGCTACAATTTGCAAAACAGTACATAAAGTCTCCCAAAAGCATGTAGGAACATGTGTTATGGTCTGATGAGGTTGAACTTTTGGCCACATTTCCAAAAGGTACATTTGGAGCAAAAACAAACACTTTGTATCACCAAAAGAACACCATCCCCATGATGAAGCATGGTGGTGGCAGTATCATGCTTTGGGGTTGCTTTTCTTCAGCTGGAACTGGGACTTTAGTCAAGATGGAGGGGAATTATGAACAGTTCCAAATACCAGTCACTTTTGGCTCAAAACCTTCAGGCATCTGATAGAAAGCTGAAGATGAAGATGAATTTCACCTTTCAACACGACAATGACCCAAAGCATACATCCAAACTAACAAAAGAATGGCTTCACCAGAAGAAAATTAAAGTTTTGGAATAGCCCAGCCAGGGCCCAGGCCTAAATCCAATAAAAAAAATGTGGGGTGACCTGAAGAGGCCTGTTTATAATAGATGCCCTCGCAATATGACAGATTTGGAGTGCTTTCCCAAGGAAGAGTGGGCAAATATTACCAATCAAGATGTGCCATGTTGATAGACTCCTACCCAAGAAGGCTGAATGCTGTAATTAAATCAAAAAGTGCCTCAACAAAGTATTAGTTTAAGGGTGTGCACACTTATGCAACTAGCTTATTGTACATTTTTTATATTTTTTTCCCCTAACAGACTCGTTTTTAAATTGAATTGTACAGGTTATAGGTCACATTAAAAGGTGGGAAAAGTTTTGACTTATTGCAGTCTCTTTTTTTAGATCATAAAAACCTGGCATTTTAACAGGGGCGTGTAAACTTTTTATACCCACTGTAAGCATTAATAGTGAAATGCAAATGCTACATATGCTTTAAGCTCTCAGCCACTAATGCCAGGCCTTGTGTCCCTTTATGGTACTGCTACTTCAACAATTTCCATTGAGTCAGGATCCCCAACACCACACACAAAACAAACCCTCTTCACCATAAACAGTGCTTCTCAGCTACTACAAATACAGAAAAATAACAGCATTTCAAAATGGCTCTCACACAATACCACCAGTATCATAAAAAAATCCCTACTTGGATATAAAGAAGAAGAAGAAAAAAAAAAAAAAAACACAACAACTCTACAAATCTACACAAAAACTGAAAAAAGGCAAATATCTTTCTATTACTGCAGAGTATTGCACATACTTTATTTACGAAAACTGTTATGTTGGGGGGGGGGGGCACAAATTTTTTTTTAATCTACTGGTTAGCATCGCCAACTTACAATGTTTATTACTGACCTCAACCCTACAGCTTAAACCTGGCGAGTGCATGACAACAAAACTGGTCTCTTAAAGCCCAGCTTCCAATCACACTTGACAGAAGGGGCATCCAGATTACATCTGAAACTATTTGAAGTCTAAACACATGGGCCACAGTTTTACCAAACATGATCCTTTTCAGAGCCCAGCCTAAATCATCATAAACTGTCCCCATTACTATGACCACCACTACAAAATAAATACACTGCATTTACTTTATTTCAAATATTTGACCAGTAATTGGACCTTTTACACTCTCACCTCAAGTACTGTCAACTCTGACAGGTCATAACTATCTGCAAGACAGCACCTTCAAGAATGCACACACAAAGAAGCCAAGCAGCTTGACACTGTGGCTCAGAGGGACACAGCCCTGATCATGAGCCAGGCAACTGTTGCCCAAACAACAGCCCCAGAACTGGAACAGCCAGGTACTGGGGGGGGGGGGGGTGAGGCAAGATAAGAGAAGAGGTGTGGCCCACTTGCTTCTCCTGAGCTGATGGGGAAGGGGTATACGCACTCTGGAACGTACAAGGCAATCCAATTTCCCTTTTGGAGACCAGGGAAAACCACTACTTGTGCTTTATTTGACGGGCTGTACTGCTTGCAGGAAACCCTATTTCGTGGTCAGACCACTACACATCCCCTTCCCAGCATTTTGCCAAATGAATGTGGGAACTGGTCTGGAAAAGTAAATAGAACCACCCCGGATGGCATGTCTAAATGATGGCCCCTAAACAGAAAATCTCGACAAACTATGTAAAACAAAAAACAGCAAAACAAGCGGGAGCTAAAAACATTGAAAAGTTTAATGTAAGCGCTTTCGGAAACGCCAATACGTTTCCTTCCTCAGACATACCCAAGGTTTTTAGCTCCCGCTTGTTTTGCTGTTTTTTTGTTTTAAATGATGTCCCCTTCCTGATCAGCTCTCACTCCACTGATGGGAATCAAATGTGGCAACTGACCAGGAGAAGGCAATCAAATGTGGCAACTGACCAGGAGAAGGCAAATGACTGACAGCAGAAGCAAGCAGAACAAAAAACAAAACAAAACCCAAATGCCTGTGTGGGCACACAACGCACACAGCTCTGTGATCTACCATACAATGACAGCACACAAACTGCTAAAAAATCACACACACACACAACAAATCTTGGGCAAACCAGAAACAGTGCTGCCAAATGACAACTCAGCAAGCGACTCATCACTACCATCAGGTCAGTTGCTATGGCAGATACTATAGTACATTAAGAAACAAAGTAAAGAATCAATTTCAAAGAATGATCTGAACAACAGTTAGGAATTCACCATAATGAAAGAACTTTAAAATTGTACCCATCCTTCAAAACATGACAAATGTTACAGGCGTTAGGAAACACTACTGACAAATCTGTTCCAGGCTTGTAAGCACTTTCTCTAGCCTATAATGAAATGCACTGAAAGTCTTTCCAAACATATTGCAGACAATGAAGAGTGCAAAGGATTCCAAATGAGGAGAGAGAGGGAAGAACTCTAGACCAGCTACTACACAGGTGGGGGAAGATAGCTGGGTAAGTTGTGCCAGACTTACCTTTACAGATTATGGTCAAGTACACATTTTTCATAGTGTTACATACCTTTCACATCTGATAAGATGTCATAACCCTAACAGCCAGGCAGAGTTATAACCATATCCTCCTGACACCCCTGAGGATTTCTGTCTATACACACAGATCCGAGTGGAGGAGGGGCGTTGACTACAACTCTGAGCCGAGATATACAAGTATCCTGTTTTTTTTTTTTTTTTTTTTTTTTTATTACTTATACCGATTATTGTTTCTAGCAATTTATATACAACGCTTATTGCCTGCTGCATAGTTTTTAGTGTATTTTATTGCTATTAACTAATCTGCATGAGTAACTGATTTGTTTGCAGTTAAAAGCATTCTGTAGTCTCTTTGCTCCTTTATCTGTTTAAAAGCTTTCATTTTGTGGCTTATTGTAGTGTTTACTGTCTGTAGGCTAATAGCTTTAGTATTGGTCCCCACCCTCCGTCCCTGTTTGTGTCTTGTTGTTATACTTGGTGGCTTTGCAGTTGCCCGCCCCTACTGTAAATCTGATCTGGGACACTCCTCCCAGTCTAGTGTCATTAGCTCATTCTACCCAATACAGAGAACACATCTGAGAAGGCCTTCTGTTTCTCCTTTTTCCCTCTCAAAAAAAAAAAAAAAAAAAAGCCTGAATCTCCTTGTGTTCCGACTGCTTCTCAAAAATATTTTGGAAATATAGAGTATATTTTAGAACATAACTGTAATTGCCTTAATATTGCTACAACTCAAGTGCTCTAGGTTGCACTGCATCTGAATGGTTTGTGTTTTAGCTGCTTTTCTGTATATATATAGACTTCTCTGAATATGCAGACTAGCTACTTATTCTGCTGTATTACTGCCTCTTAAATCGTTTTTCAGCTGTGCACTTGCCTTGCTTCATTTAAAAAGTTTTATATTGCTAATTTTGTCGAGTTTTAATTGCATTTACCATTTAGGACTACACACTCAAGTGTGTTAGCCTTTTCCTGTGTTTATTTACTGTATTATTACACTGTTTAGCCCGTTTCAACAACAAAAAAAAAAATACTATCTTGTTTGCTCGTTTCCCACCTTTCCTAGCCAGTCCGTATCCCAGGCTTTGCTTGTCTCAGGACTATTTTCTGTGTTCAGAGCTATCCAGACCTTGCTGTGGTAGAGGGAAGTCCTACTACTTACCAGTGGGAGTGGTAAGCATTGTACTGCCCAACGTTAGAGGAGTGGCTTCCAGCTCTAAAATTGTAATTTTATTAGCCTTTCTGGGCTGATTTCTATCCCTTTCAACTTTCTGGCTTAAAAAGGTACGTGTTTGCACATTTTTCGCATCGTGCAGCACTGCGAGGCTACAGTTAAACTATTCCAGGTGCCAGAAAGTCTGCTGTTCAAATTTTCCCTTAGACCTAGCTGGTTTCTCAGTAGTAGCACTAATATCGGAACCCCTGTGACTTGCACTTGCTCTAGAACCTGCCGGAAAGCACTAGGAAGCCTGAAACTGATACAAGCACTCAACTCTCCTTGTCAATAAGGAGAAATTAATCATAGGCACTAAACAGCCTATAATTGCAAAATACCTTGCAAAGGTAAGGGAAAACTACTCTTAAAACTTTACAAAAAAAAGCACCTAAACAGGCATGTCCAAGGGTCAGCTTCCGGTGATTTCTCCTGTCCACCTGGTGAATCTGGGCATACTGGGGCAATGCAGCAACTGCCTCATGTACACAGACAATCCTCTCCTCCTACCACCCAACACTATAACCTACAAGAGATGCACTTACATAGCCAAACTGGAAGCAAAGCTCTCTCCGGCCAAGATTATGCTAGACAGTCAAGAGGAGAAGGTTAACACATGCACTACACCTCAAGCAACTCATAGCCCTTCAAAACCCACACCATCAACACCCACACATAGCAACACTAAACCCACATATGCGGAGGCCCTTAACATTAACCTGCCCAAGCAACAAGGACCTCCGAAGCGGAAACGCAAACAAACACCAATCACAACCAAAGTGACACATAGCTCACAACACCAAGTGTGCCATCCAACAACAGCCCCCCAAGGCAAGACAATGCACCCAACACTTCAGTATGCCTGACTATAGAGTCACCTTTGAGTAATGTCCCACTCACCAGGCTGAACAAGGAGAAAATTACAGTCAGCTGCCTGTCAGGGGCTAGGATCAGACACAACGCATGCACTCAAGTCACTCCACAACAAGTACAAATACAACTGTCATTGTCCATACTGGAGTGAATGACTTGAGACGTACCTCCCTGAACTACATGAAGAGCTCTTGGATCATGTGGCCCAGGCAGGTATGACCCTAGCCCGGAGTAGCATCCTGCCTTCGCCCAGAATGATACCACAGTACAAGGACAAAATGATAGACTTCAACAATTGGCTAAGCTTCTGGTATAATTCAAAGGGGATCCAGTATTTGTCTGCCTGAGAAGACACGATAGACAAACCACGATGCTTTGCCAGAGATGGTCACCCCTGGGATTCAGGTTACTGGCTAAAGCTCTTGCCAACCCTATAGTGCCTATTTTAGGCAGGGTTCAAAGGATATAACCACCACATTAACAGATACAAGCAAGCAAAATCTGAAGGTAATGCTACTCAATGCTAGAAGTCTAAACCTCAAAATGCGCTCTCTCAAGGCGCTCCTAAAAATGGAGAACATAGATATCTGTGCAGTAACAGACCTGGTTCAAGGCTCCAGAGAGCACCCCTGCAATACCAGGCTACAACTCTTACCACACTTTTCGGCCACAAAACCAAGACCGAAACACTAAAGGTGGAGGAGTGTCCATATTCACCAAGGATATTTACACCTCTAGGCTAGTTGCCCAACACAATGCATCTGAAATTCTCCAGGTGCAACTAACACTAGGTAAGACTGCAATCCAAATTGTAGCTTGTTACAGATCCCCCATTATGCCCCAAGATTCTCACTACACCTTTCTAAACATACTGGAAAATATTAAGATACAACCAAACACCCTAATAATGGGTGATTTCAACTACCCTGCCATTAACTGGGAAAACTACTCGTGTACCAACTCATAAATTCCAACACCCTGGATCAACTAATCCATTGTCCCACTAGGGGCTCCAATATCCTAGACCTGGTCATTACCAGCATGGGAGATAGACGCTCCACACCAGTGGTCACCCCCTCATTGGTCAGGTCTAACCACAAGCAAATCACCCTTTACATCCACATCCCACCTCCACCCCCCAGTAAGGAAACCTCCTTAAAAAACTTCTCCAAAGCCAACTTCATGCTGCTGAAGTCAGAAGTGACAAACTTCACGACACCCATCCAGACGAGGTCTGAAAGTTCTACTGCAGAATCCTACACTAGGGCACTATACGAGCACATCCACTTGTGCATGAATCGTGCCATCCCAAATAGAACCAAGATACTCTTCTCTAAAAAAAAAAAAAAAAAAATCTGGTGGTCCCCTGCTATAAACAAACTATACAACAGAAGGAAGAAACTGTTGCAGAAGAGAGGAAAATCCCAGGATGCAAAAAAATTCCCTCACCAGCCTCAGTAAGAAGCTGAAATCCCTCATAAAATCCTCAAAAGCTAGTTACGAAAATAAAATTGCCAAATATTCCAAAGACAACCACAAGGCATTCTATAGTTATGTCAAGAATCTAAATGGCAACGCTCAGATCTGCTCTGAGCTACAACAGTATGGCATTAAATATACGGATCAAGGATATTGCCAATATCCTGGCAGATCGATTTAGTGTCAGATTCACCCCCCCTCTCACCCACCTAAATGGCCCATCTGAATACCAAACGATTGCCAAATTCCGGTAATCAGGGCCACACAGGTAGAAACCGCACTCTCCAAAGCTAAGAATACAGCATCCATGGGACCAGATGACATCCCAGACTGTGTACTACACAACTACAAAATGAACTGGCACCTCACCTAAAGGTCATGTTTAATCATAGCCTCACCTCAGGCTCCGTGCCCACTGAGTGGCGCACAGCTACAGTTATCCCACTCCACAAGGGGGGGGGGGGTCTGCCTTGGATCCCGGAACTACCATCCCATCAGTCTGACAAGCCTGATCTGCAAGGGCATGGAACTCAATATCATGGACCTTATAAACAAAGACATTGGCAACCTTCAAAACACTGGACCCCACCCAGTTTGGGTTTGTGAAGGGCTGATCTTGTCTCCTGAATCTGACTGACTTCTTCAAATCAGTCTCCAGAGCTGCGGACGAGGGTAAGGCGGTCCACGCAGCCTATATGGACCTTGCCAAGGCCTTCAACACAGTCCCCCCCCCCCCACTCTAGAATCATAGATAAACTTACTAAGCTGGGCATAAATCCCTACGTCACTTGATGGGTTGCCAACTGGCTTACTGACAGAACCCATAATGTAAAAGAAGCAGACTCCAAATCCGGCTCCAGACAAGTGGAGTACCTCAGGGTTCAGTCCTGGGACCACTCTTGTTTGGCATCTACTTCTCTGAAGTAACAAAGTTCGCAGATGACTACAAACTGGGAGCCATTATTGAATCCCCAAATGGTGCGGATATTCTACAAAAGGGCCTTACAGAAACAGATGCCTGGTGCCAGAGCCATGGGCTCAAGCTTAATGCCAAGAAATGTATAGTTATCCCCTTTGGGAAAAAAACATGTACCCATGAATTACCACATAGGTGGCAGGACACTAAACATCAAAAGTGTTATGACAGACTTAGGGACACAGGTGGACAGTGGTCTCAATTTTGATAACCACATCGCCACAACAGTCAGGAAATCCTTCTATGTGGCACACATCACTAAGGGCTTTTCATCCAGAAAAAAGGAGGTCATTGTCCCACTGTACTCATCCCTCATTAGACCCATTAGAGTATAATGCCCAGTTTGGTATGTACCTCACAAGACATCTGCAACAGCTGGAAAGGCCACAGAAATACCTCACTAAAAGAACACAGGCCTAAAGCAGATGCCATATGCTGACTGTCTAAAAAAACTCCAGCTATACTCTTGTGGCATACAGTCTACTCAGAGGCAATCTCTGCTTAACATACAAGGCCATGTCAAACCCTGAGCTATTGGACATGCTCCACAAAGAAATCCCAATCCCTCAGAGCCACACGCTCCAGGGATCTAAACCATGTCATCACAATGAACAAAGCAAGGATAGATTCTCGACCCAGAGACTCCCCATACTCTGGAATAGACTGCCCATACATGTCAAGCAGAGAGCCTCATTGGCCCTCTTCAAAAGAAACCTTGATTGGATGGGAGATAGGAAATTCACCCCGCTACACAGGGGTCCAGAGAAGTAAATATTGTGGGAAGAAATATCCAGGGAATTTCTATGGTTAGGCTTGCATAGGCCCTTGGGCCAATAGCCTAGTACCAACCTATGAAATTCTCTGGATAACAATGACCAAAAGGACGCCATATATAACACATCCAGCTTATAGTCTTGTGATGATGTTGACAGAACACCATGTCTGTAGATGTAGCAACTACTGTAGTGGAACAAGTCTTAAGTAGTGGACCAAGAGGCCGGCCTCTGCACCAAAATTGGATGCAGTCAGAAAATCACTTAGCAAAAACTTTCTGCCCAAACTATTTCTTGGATAATGATCCAAACAACTAGTTGTCTTTGTTGACAGCTTTCAGCTCAACACAGAGCTGTCAGCACATGGGCATACAATGCAGCACACACTCTCCCTATACACAACAATCAGGAGAAAAGCAAAATTAATGGACTGCTTCAGATGTTTCTGCAGCCACTTCAATTATAAAAAGTGTTTTAAGTTTTCTTAGTGGCTCTATCCATGTGAAATATTAAACACTGGGAGCAAGTCAATTGAAAGAAAATGAATTTGGCTTAACTCTGCTAGATGCAACTGCCACTAGAAATAAAGTTTCCATGAAATGGACGTTTGACTCGGCTGAACCTGTAAAATCAAATGGGAAGGGGTACTTCTCTACCATAAAGTGCACATCTCAGACAGGCTCAGGATCCTGAAGAGAAGTGTTTTATAGAAAGTCTTTACCCATGTTACACTGCCAAGGAATAACAAATTCCATCTGAAATGGCTAAAAACAGGACTTTGACAGAACAGTAGCTCAATTCTAAACCAAATACCTCAGAAATAAAAACAACAAATTGCAGAGATAAAAATAGAATTCTCTTTAACTGCGCATTAACCACAAGCAACTATCAGGCCACTTGTCTTTGCTCACAAGTTTTTTTTTGTGAAGATGGCACACCCTGAACTTCACAAGGGTGGGTTAGTAAATGGGGGGGGGGGGGGGACTTGAATCCAAGGGAGTAAATATTCCAGTGAGGTTTACCAAAGATGTGCGTTCAATAGTGAAGGAGTGGGTTAACTGCATTTTGGTGAGAGAAAAAAAAAAAAAAAAAAACAAAGAAAAAAAACTATATGAACTTCTCCAGAAGCAGGGAAAACCACACCTGCAGGGGCCAGCAAGGGACTTTGAAAAAGCACTTGCCCTGTGTAGTATGCTCTTCTGCATGAACCTCCCACATCACAGGAGATTCTGGGGGGGGGGGGGGGGGGTGTAAAGAGCCCAAGCTGCTATTTTTGAAACCGCAATGCTGGGACATCTACTCAGATGAAAACCACTGACATTACCTGAGCAAATGGCAAAAGCAACTTGAGAAGGAACCCCTTAAATGAGATTCGCCAGGAGGATCACCCACATCTCAATGATGCTAACATGAAGGTAGACACTATGGCATCCAGACACCTTGGACCATCTGCTTGTTCTAGTGTCTCTAGCACTGTATACCAAGGTGAACACATGTAGGGACACCAGCTTGCGGTGTGGCCTAATGCACTAGGCCTCCACAAGGGAGTATCTCACTCAATCCACCACTGAAGATGTTGCTTGCAGACTTCAGATATCCTGACTGGATCAGACATAGGGGTTTGAACTCTGCACATGAAATCTGGCATGGGGTACAACTGGAATGGTGGCAGCCATCCTCCAGAACATCTTTGGGAATTCAGTGCTGTTCCAGTTCAGTTATACCTTATCTTGGAAACTTTATCGCACAGAGGAAGTAACCCATTCCTGAGAAGGCATTACTACAGCAATGTGTCATGTCCACATGGCAAATCAATAGACATTGGTTGAAAAGGGTTCAGAAATATCAAAAGTTTTAAAATATGTAGGAAGTGTAACATCCTGTACAGAGACTCTCCAAAGGCAAGTCACAACAACTACAACCCATATTATTCATGTACGAGAAGATGTCACTCTGCAGCCTCTGATGGGCTGCAAATCTAGGCATGCATTTTATGAACACTGAATGGAATATTGGAAATTAAATTACTGCCTAGCTCCTATTTGAGAGTGTAAGAATCTCCTAGACTCCCTTAGTGATGTTTATGTACAAAATGGCATCTTATCACTACACAGTGAATGCTGCAGTATACATGAGCAAAGAAAAACAGTCAAGCTTCCACAAGTATTTTAAAAACACTGAACCTACAGACAGCAAGTACAACCCAAAGAAACCTAAAGTTGCTACTGCTCAATGCTACAACCTAAACAGTAAACTCCACACCCTACAAACTCTCCTCACTCTGGAAATACAGACATATGTGCCGTTACAAAGATATGGTTTAAATCCACAGCAAGTACTCTGGCAGTGCAAGGCTTTCATACCTTCCACACATTTAGACTATCAGCTGCACAGCCAGGAACAAAAGGTAGAGAAGTCTCAACTTACATTAGCAACAAGCATTAACTCTAGGTTGGTTAAACAGGGCAATGCCATGGAATTTATCCAAATGCAAATCTCCACAGACCGAGTCCCATACCACATACTAGCAAACTGAAGGTCACCCTCTATGTCCCCAGAATTCCATAGGTCATACCTAGACATACTGGAGACACTCACCATTAAACCAAACACCGTATTTCATAGCAGACTAACTACCCCTCCACAGACTGGGAAACATGCAGGCACAACAAATCCTGGACTTTATGCAGGGAAAATACACTTTACCAGATAGTGTGCACACCCAACTGGACCTAGTACTCACCAGTATGGAATGGCTGTTATCACATCCTCACTGGTGAAGTCAGAAAACAAAGTTGTCTCTGAAATAAAAATCAACTCAGTAAGCTCAAACACTTAACACTTGGGAAATATTCCAAAGCAAACTATATCCTTTTAAGTGATTAACTTCAATGCCCCATCCAACCTAAAGTTCACAGCAACCTATGCAGAACTGTTCACAAAGACCATGTACATCCATGTAAATGGCTATACAGAGGCTGCTGTATCTACTGAAATGAAGCCCAAAACAAACTGTAAACAAACCACACTGGTGGAATCCCTAACATTAACAGGGTACATAACAAAAAAGAAAAAGTCATAGCTAAAATCAGGAAGAGCAACTACATTAATGATAGAAGCTCTCTAAACTAAACAGGAAACTAAAGAGGAGTAAGAGTCCCAGCAATGCCAATTACAAGGTAAAGATAGCCTCACAGGCTAAAGACAACCAGAAAGGCCTTCTACAGCAATGTCCAAAACCTCAAAGGCAGCACACATCAGTGTGCCAAACTGATAGCCAATGGTGCCACCTTCACTGATCACAGAGATGTACTGAATTTGGTGGCTGACAAATTCAGGTCAAACAAGAAACATCTATCATACCTCAACCTAATAAATGCCCGTAATACATAGGCACACAACTGGGTTGGGTTGCATCGCCAGGCTTAAAAATCCCCTGGTGGTCATTAGCCTAGAATATACCTGCAAGCTCATGATCCTGTGGAGGCTAGATTTTTCCTACCTCTAAGGAAAGTCATTATACAAGATGTCTACAGGTGTAGGCGGTTTGCACCTGCAAAAAATTTTTTTTGCAATATTCAAAAGGTAGACAACGTGGATTGTTGACTTGTGAGTTTTCATTCTTTCCAGGAACGGGAAAGAGCAAATGTCTCCATCTGATAAAAGGGGAAGGGCTTCCTGCCTCCAGGCAGTAGTTTATTTAGGAATAAAGGGGTTCAAGCTAAGAAGTCTGAAAACTGACCTTGGGTACCTTTGTATTTTAGTACCTAAAATGAAATATCCAAACCCCTTCTGGTCTGGCAAGACATCTTTGGATGGCTCCTCCTTTTGCTAGGAGGTTACATACAGTCTGCCCTATGGAGTTTTCTGACAGAGTGGGACAGAATTATGGAAGGGGATATCAAGATTGGTTGTGCTTCCAAGAAACTCTTCACAAGTCTTCTTATTACTGTCTTTATCCAGGAGGTACTTGGAGACAGAAAATTCAAGGTTCTTACTTTGAGAGATACACCAGGCTTAAGAGTAATCTCAGCCCAAACCTCCACTCTCCAGGAAGGCAGAGTACAGTCAGCCTTCTTAGACGCCTGCATCAGGTTTTTCCCATGCTGGTTGGCAACACTTTTTTTTCTAAAGATATCCACCAAAGGAGATCTACCCAGGAGAGCTTATGGATAGATCTAGAGGGGTTCTGGACTCTGTGCTGAGTCAATGAGTTATGTACTACCCAAACCTAGAACTCCCAGGGGTGTGTGGGAGATCTGGCAACCCTCCACCTTCTCAATGCCCTTCACGGGCAACTCCAAAGGAGTCACTACACTCAGTACGGTGGAGAAATTCCCAGGGTCTCTTCAGAGGAAGATGAAGAATCAAATTCAGGATAATGACATGTTTTTGGAAGACTACAGACGAGCTGAGGTCTAGTCTACTCTGCTCTGCTGGAGAATGACAGGCAGTAAGGCAGACTACTAGATGGCAAAAATAAACTGTTGTGGAGGACATGGCAGCAGAGGGAATCAAGGCCAAGTGGTAACCCTGGTTGGACAATTAAGTCTTAATCAGAACCTGCATTAATACCAATAGTAATCCTGAATACTCCGAGGCAGGCTACTTTGGCACAAACACTAAAAAGCTTACTACAGCCATCAGCCTCAATCTGTCTGGCATCGACACCAAAAACATCAACAGAATCTAAGGATGACAAGGCAGGGCTATAACCATATGGCACAAAGAGAGACAATAGCATACAACATTGAAATATGCCCCAACAGATATCAGCACCACGAGAAATGGGTCCAGAATGGTTGGAAAAGATGAGGCACTAATAAAACAGTACAGGACACAGCCAGGGTAGAGTGAATAAGGCCATTAAAAATTCTATCAGTACCAGAGCACCTGCCCTGAGCCCTTCTCATTCCAAATGGCCTCTGTCCATCATTGTCTAGGACAAGGATGACAGAGAGAGAGGCAGATCTGGGTTTAGTTGATACGCACTTCTCTTGGCAGGGCAAGCAGCCCCATTTGACTGGGTCACAACTGCCAGGGAGAAATTTTACATACCAAGATACTACCATAACAGGATCACACATGCACACACGAGAAACAGAGGAAAGTATGAGGTTTTCCACTATGTTTAGTGCAGGAAGGAGGACCCAATGCTGAAGATGGCACTCCTGAAGTGAAAAACTGTTCTACAATACTACACTCCTCTTCAATACCCCCCCTCCACAGAAGCTTTGGTAAATTTGGGCAAATGTAAACACGGTCATACTCATCAGGGGCTGGGTGTGCACATCTGTGGCAGGAATCTTCTTTCCAAAAGGTATAACACTTGTAAAGCAAACATGCCAGGATACAGTTAATATTGCTGGGCATAGGTCTGAAAAGAAAGTTTGGAGACTAAAAAGAAGTGAAAATTAGCAAACCTGACAAAAGGTGACATGAAAGTGCAAGAATAAAAACTCAAATTAAATTTATCTTCCCCCATTCCACCCCTACCCCCATCAAAAGTGTAGCCAGGGACTATTTTTCTCCACTAGATCTGAAGTGAGGCAAATGTGATCTGCAGACTTGCTGCATACAGAGAATTCTAGGACAGGGGAGAGTCCTTAGCACCCTAGAAGAGATTTCACCTGTTGAGCACTACTAACTCGTGTGACTTTATTCACGCTGCTAGTCAATTTACTTCCTGTTCTGACACAAGAGTTGCGAACTTCCCATAATCAACTGTAATACTGTTCTTAAGGTCTGTCATTATGCGACATATCATACCACAAAATAATGCACGCTTACTTTTCTCACATTTTACTTCATGCTTTAGCAGCACATGCTGTGCTTTCTTTCTGGAATGTGGGAGTCTGAGTAAGGAGAAAAGATTAGTTTTACACCTCGAAAAAAGAACTGGTTTCACCCCCCTCCAATCTTTAATTTCTGAACAACCCTGAAACTATTACATTCAGAGAACGAACAGGTGGGTGTGACAAAAGAGCCCCAGTCTCAAAGGCTGTTTGGGGGGGGAGGGGGCAGAATTAAGTCTGTTCTTTCTTGCAGCAAATATTTGTAATGCAATTAAATGTAGTTTAAAAATTCAACTTCAATTATTCCTGTTTTCACTAATCCAAATGCAATTTACTGCAATATATTACATAATAAAGAAGGTCCCTTCTCGAAATCAACATGACTATTTCTACAGACAACTTTTCCAAGTCTGCTTGGAATTCTCCTGTCCCTATCAGGTACACTTCAATTTTGATATCTGCTAGAGCTCAGTAGGCTTCTGGTGTACAAAAGCAAAGCTTAGGGAGTCTATAACAAGGAAGGTAGTAAGAGATCCTGTACAGGTATTACAAATATTTCAGAAATTTTTTGAAAGTCTGTATGAAGCAAAGAAATATGGAAAATCAAGAAAAGATAGAAATGGAAATGTTTATGAAAGAATTAAATATGCCAAGCTTAGAGGTAGATGAGGCTCAATTACTAATAGGGTAGAAGATGAGGACATAAAAAAAAAAAAAAAAAAAAAAAAAAAAGGGTGATTTATAACCAATCTACAGGAAATTCCCCAGAAATAGATAGTATTCCTGCAGATGTTTGGAAGCTAGGAGGGAAAACAACTAAGGGACCTGCAAAATTTTACCAGTTTTTAAGAGAAGTGCCAACATCCGGGAAGAAAGCAGTGGTAGATGCAATACCTAAAGAGGATGAAGATCCATCAGATCCAACTTCATACAGGCCCATTTCAATACTAAACCGCGATTATAGAGTGCTCATGTCTGTAATGGCTAAAAGAATGGCAAAAGTAATGCCAAAATTGACAGATATGAATCCGTGTGGTTTTATGGATGGAAGGCAAACATTTGGCATTGACAGAACACTGATGAACTCGAAGGAAGCAGAATGCAAGAAAATACCACTGTTGCTGGTGGGTCTTGGTGCAGAGAAAGCATTTGATAGTGTACATAACTCCTGGCAATAGGATAGACACTGGACACCTCCAGAATGTTAAAACCAATGTATTTAATACTCAAATTAAAATAAGCACTTTCGTCCACTTATACATATAGACTTCATCAGATCTGATGAAGTGGCCGAAAGTGCTTATTTTAATTTGGAGTATTAAATAAATTTTTAACATTCTGGAAGTGTCCAGCGTCTATCCTGATGCCAGGAGTTAGTCTCCATTCCTTTTTTTTTAACTTAATTTGATACAGTAAGCCGGGATTTTATGACCAAAGCAATGGAAGCCTTTGCATTCCCCGATAACATTACAAGGTTGATTAGAAGGATATATGAAGGATCAGAGGTGAAAGAGGGTGAGGTCCTGATGATCTGTGCTTGAGCAGAGGAACCAGGCAGGGGTGTCCTCGCTCTCCCCTTTATGTGCATTATAGTTAGAACCACTGGCAAAGAAAATAAAGGGACTATCATACCAATTATATCCTTGAATTTCTGAGTCAAGAAAAGCTAGCTCTATTTGCAGGTGACAAAAACTAAGAAAATGGAAGCTTTGTTATATGGACAGAAAGATACAAGCAGTTTAAATGTTTCCAGTTCCATTAGTCTTACACATAGGTCAGGCATATTTTTAATCAGCCAGAGGAAAGGTTGTGGATAGCAATTAATAAAGAGCTGAAGGACTATCTGTGAGGGGAAGATAGCAAGAGTCCAACGGGATAAGTGAATTCTTCCAGGAGAACAGGGCGGATTGGGATTACCGGATTAGAAGGGGTATTTCAGAGCTACACAGTTAAGGCTCCTATACACAACACAAGCAGAAAACTACAATTCAAAGTGGAAAGGGTATGACGATGAAACAGGTGGAAACCCAAGAAATGAGGAGAGACTGGGATTTTGGATGCAGGCCCTTAAGGAGAATAATCATACAGAATATATCTATAAAGTAGCAGAAAGTATCCTAAGAACTAACCCAACACAGGAATGGAGAAGGGACATTCTGCCATTAGGGATATACACTATAAACAAGAGAAGCTGGAATTTATTGTCGAAAACTGGTAAAAGAATAAAGTTTTTGGAAGCAAATAAACTATAGAGGGGGAAGATAACAGAAATGGAAGACGCCAACAATTTTTTTGACTGCAGGTTAGAGATTGATGATCCTAGATAGGGAAGGCGGAATATGGGTAAAGAGAAAGAAAGAAGGGGGTCCTAAACGAAAGACCAGCATGGAGAGAGTTTTTAGTAGAATCTAGAACAGAAGCTGCCATTAAAAAAGGAATAATTAGTAGAGCATATAAAATACTGCATAACTATAAGAATCAGAGAAGGTTAGAAAAGATTGGGAAGAGACTGGAAAAATAATTCATAGAGAAACAATGGGAGGATATATGCTGGGTCTCCCAAATATGCAACAAAATATAGAAGACTTAGTTTTTTTTTTTTGCTTAGAAATGTTTACATAGATATTTTTATACCCAAAGTAGATTCCACAGAATTTTTGCTCAGGTAGACAGCTAATATTGTAGGTGTGATGGGGAAGAAAAAGTAATTGAGAACATATTTTCTGGGAGTGTGGCGAGTTGGCAGACTAAGGATTCCCTGCAGGATGCACTGTCTGAGATGCTGGGTAGGCAGATTGGTCTAACGAGGGAGAGGATTTTTCTGAGCTACGATACAGAATCAGAATTGCCTATACATGGTAAGGATTTGCTGTGTCTAATTATGGTGGCCGTCAAAAAAGCAATTACTAGAAAATGGAAATCAAAATCTAAACCAACTACACGTAGTGAAAATAACGAGACATAAAATAACTAGAATGGAGATCTTTAGAAAACGATAGGAGCAAACTACAGAGAAAAAATGGGAACTGTGGAAACAATGCATACAGAAGAGGAATGAGGTTTAAAAGAAGGGAGGACTTATATAAGCTATGTAATGTCCGACTGAAAATGACTAGTTAGATAAGTGATGTATAATGTTTGACAGAATGTTTCAGTTGGATTTGCGATGTGAAATGCTTGCAACAAGGATTGTCGGTGTGGTTTGTTTTCAGTTATATAAATGTGTGGTTATTAAACCATCACTTATGACAAAGGCAAAGATGTTTGTTAAATTTTCCTAGGCAAATTACATTATCCAAATACTCCATCTAGCATCTGGCTGCTGCTTCTCCTCTTGTTCTGTGAGATTCCCCTTCTGCAATAATTTAACTTTAGCCCACCTTTCTAAATAATCCACATTACTTCATTCCCTTGTCCTGTCTCTCCTATTTCAACTGTGTTTTAAACATTTACTTTATCCCACTAACAAGTTATTCCTGCTAAACTAATTGTTAACTTCCCCAATAACTCTCAAGGAATGGTTAGTGGAGATGATTTAAGCTTTCCTACTTACCTGTTAAAAAAGTGTACTTTACGTGCCTATTATTAAATCATTACCCTTCAGCTTTATCTTTTTTTATTGGTGCCTTCTCTGATACTAGGTAATATATACGTTCCTGAAAAATGCACTTTCTGTCCCAGTTTTTGCAAGTTGGGTAACAGTGTCTACTAGTAGCTACTCGGAATTTACAATCTTCCACACATGTACACATCTCAAAAAATCTACCTAGTCAGATTCTCCTTGCAGAGTCCAAAATACATTCTCACTATTACAAATCAGATTTTTATCCCCAACCATAAATTATATTCCCTGTTGAAAGTTTATTTCTCCCAAGCTCCATAACAGTTGATTTAGGTAGGGAAAAAAAACAGCAATGTACTCCTCTCCTTCCTTGCCAATAACCCTCTACTACAAAAACTCACTATAACTGTCTTTTTTTTCCTTGTTCTATCAATACTGGTGACCCCCTAGCAATCAGTATTACTATCTTTTTTCCTTTTGTCACCAATACTATCTTTGTTCCTTTTTCTCCAATACTCGACTGAATGCCCACCCTGAAACCTTAAGAAAAATCACATCTCCTTTCTGTCAAAATGCATTTCCTATAACACTGCTATTTGTCATACACTTGTCTCTTAATATAACTCAATTTGAGGTTTTTGTCTATACTTGCAAGGCCATTTACATTCCATGTTAAATACTGACAGCAGCCTCCCTGAAAGAAAAACACTTATGTCCACATATTCACCTCATTTAACTACATCTATGTTTAGAATTTGAAACTTACATGCACACAATGTTTGGCAAGCTGAGTGTGTGTAATTGCTTCTTCTCAAGTCCATTTAACCCATGTCACACTTTTAATGAAGCAAAATGTGTGGGAAACATTCAAGGAATAAAATACATTTTTGAATGCAACCTGCCTTTAACTCATTGCAAACACACAAACTGCTTACAGCTTTACCCCTACATGCAGAATCAGCTGTCCCAAAAATCAGATGCACCTCCACAGTATTACCTATTCAAAAGTTAGTTATACTGAAGTATACTAGAGCTTGTGTTTCAAAACTTACACATTCTTATATGTCCTTATCTTTATTCCCTTCCTCTAGTTCAAATCCAAATACCTCTATTTATCTCCTGAATGTTTTTCCGTTTCTGAAATAATTTTCCTTTGGAACAATGGAAAAGGTCTTATTGCAAGGCCCTTCCATAGGCTTTGCTACTGTTGGAAGAATTAGAAGTATAGCCCCTTTTCTCCATGCTGGGTAAACTATTTCCACCTTACCTGGTTCTACATCCAAACAATGTATTTGTTCCTCCAGGAAACAAAAATTCCTAAAGACAGCTGGTTACTGCAACTTGAATCTCACACCAGTCTCTTGACTTCCCCAATTCCTGGGATACACTTGCTTCTCTCCTGCGTGGTGTACAACGATTAATCATTTTTCTACAAACAAGCAAGTGTCCCTAATTTTTCAGTTTTCCTTTCTGAAACAGGTTTTGTCAGGATCAGCCTATTCTGCCGATATGATTGCATCTTTACTAGTACAGGTCTTTTGCTTCTTTCTCATGGCCTCATTTGATGTGCATATATGATGTATCCCAATTAACAAGCCCTGCTGTGGAACACAAATCCAGTTGTTTATTTGTTCTTTCATAAAATGAATCCACTCTTCCACTTTCTCTGGTAAAGCCGGGAATCCCAAGTTTTATTTGCATGCTAAATGCTTCTTTTGAAACTACTGTTCTTGAGAAGCTGCGTGCTTAAATCTGTCCTTTTCATCTTCCTACCTCTACAGTTTTACCAACTCATCTAAATAGCTACTTAAAGCTTCCTTGTATCTGTTACAGCTGTTTTGTCATTCGACTGTATTGCTGAAATTCACAGAACTTTTCTTATTGTACTCACACAAACTGCTACAATCAAAAGGGAAGTGCAATTCAGAGACATGATTAGCAACGAGTAGAGACCTCAGACTACTGATTATGTGATGGATGCCATCTGACTCATTTAACCGCTTCATCCTGAAGGATACTGTTGCTGACCACCAATCAGGAATTTTTCAAACCTTGCCAAAAGATTCCAGAAATCCCAACATAGGAAGAAATAGCCTAAGCTATGGGGTTCAGTTTAATACCAAAGTACACACTAATGGTCTTTGTTTTTGATCTTGCAGCTAATTACAGAGCAGAATGATGGATGGTTGACATTCTTTTGTAATGTGGGTATACTGAAAATCATCCTAATCCCAGAGTACTCTGCACAAGAGAGACCATTATATAAACAGAGAAACATATCATCAAGTTAGACAATAAATTCAATACTTTTAAAGAACCAATTTTCAGAACTGAAACATATCACCTGAGAACAGTTCCTTCCTTCGGATATTATAGTCTATTTCACCTACAATCATCAACCTCTCCACTCTTTCATAAGTCTTAACGTGTTCAAGTTCAGTTTAGATTTTTGATCAAGTACCATATTAAATATTTTAACATACTAGCAGGAGTTGCAAGGGTGTGGGATAAAAAATCCAATTATTATCCTTGCACATGTTCTGGACAGTATACAAAGGTGGAAACTGACACAAATAAATGTACATTCAACACTAAGCATACCTTATGCAGTCTGAATGACTCCCCTCGGCACTGAACGTAGTACAAACTTGTAGGTGCATCTTCCTAATGAATAAATCAACTTACTACTATACACAAGATCTTACACCATCCCACAGATACACCCATACTCTCTACCCTCATCTGCCCATATAAAAATCTAACAACCCTTTGATCAGCTAATAAGGTACTAGTAGCTACCCTAAAGTTCAACAACAAATCTGGAGATAGCCTGTTCTCAAACTCTATTGGTAACTCTTGCAACACTCTTCCAACTGAAGAGCCCTTTCTTCTATCCCACTTTTCAAGAAGCAATTAAGAATCTTCCTTAAAGTCCAATGGCTTTACCCATGCACAAATCCTGACTGACACTTTCTCCCCTAGCAGGACCATTCTTTACCATCTTCAAACATGCTATTTCAGGTGCTCTGATATTCTCTATTAATCCCTACTGTAGTAGCTCACCTCCTAAGGTTTGGTAAACGTTATAAACAATGCTATCCTAAAAAAAAAAAAAAAAAAAAAAAAAAAAAAAAAAAAAAAAAAAGAAGAAAAATTTTATTAATCGTTTTACTCAAAATTGTTTAACTTATTTACTCTGGTATGTTGGTATGCTACTGTAACAGTACTATATAAATTTTCCTGTATTTGAAATGTTTTACCTGACATTATCTGTATTGTATATGGTCAAGATTTCCATCTTGTAAATTCTCTTAATGTGGAGCTTTTCTCCCCAGGCCTCTGCTGAAAATGGACATACATCTAGTCGGACTATCATGGTCAACAAATGTAAAATAAAAAAATAAATAAATCCAACTCAATATTTTCACTGGAAAGAGAGAACCCTTTAAATAACTCAGTTGACTCCATGGGGTTCAAAATGAAAGCTTCAGCAGCACTTCAGATAATAAGTAACTGTCCCCCACTGCAAGTCTTCCCATTCTGGTTCCTTGAAGTAACTTCTGCTGTTAATCAGCTGGATAAAATTCCCTGTTGTAGCCATCCAGCTGGACAGCTACATGTAGTGTTTGTATCTGTTAGACGCCCACGGTTGTGTCTGGCTGTCAAGTACATTTCTATGTATGAAAGGAAGAAGTTTTAATATAGTCAAAAAAATAAAGAAAAAGAAAAAAGCACTACAGTGGAAGTCCAGGTAAAATGGCCATTAGAACAGTTATGAAACTAAAACTGTACAATGGGTGACTAACTTGACTAGTGTGCGACTCAGAGTGTTGCGATCTTAATACTTCTACACTTAAAACTTAAAATGCTACAGAACTCAATGTGCAATGCAAAGCTATGCAACTATCGAGAATTACTAGGTGAATGTCAAGCTACCATGAAAGTTATAACAATATACAAATATGAACGGGAGTGGAGTAAAAATGAAACCACAAAGTCCTCCTTCATTTATAGTTTGTAAATCACCTTGATACTGCCTCTTTCAAAATGCCACTACAAGTATTTGTTTGTACATTTTTATTTACATATTCAAATACTGGTTCCACTGATCAGTTTTTGTTCTACTCCCCTGTAATAATGATTTAAACATCCTACTGGTTATTTTTGAACACATGACAATGGAGGTTTAAAAAAAAACATTTTCTAAATTGATATGTGCTCTCCTAATGAGTCTATACAGATGAGAAGCTTTAAAGTGCACACTCAACGAGATGAGCTATGCATCACTTTTAAAGATATTTGAATGAAATGGTAGCAAGACTGCAGCACTCCCTTGCCAACTTTAGCCACTGCCTACTCTCAAGGCTCATTTCACAACAGTTCTGTGCCTCTTTAACCAACAGTTCCACTGCTGCAGAGCAAAACCCATTCGGAACAGAAATACGATAAACAGTATGATAGCCAATGGGGAACAAATAGATTCAACCTATTTTATACAAAAATATCTGTGAATAATATATTTGGATAAACAAGAAAGAGGGTCTATAAATTTCCAAAGGGAGTGCAGATCACTACACTGGGAAGCAGCAGACTTTCTGAACAAAATGGGGCTAGAGCTTCTTCACATTTTGGTTAAATAGGAGGATAGCGACTCTAATTAATGACATAAAATACCTAGATGAAAATCATTAGTTCAGCTACTAATTTCCATCAACAGAAAGGTTTACGATGCTATGCTTCCTACAGTAAAAAAGAAAAATATTACACACACAAAAATGCATTCAAAGTCACTAGTTAAGTCACTTGGTCCATTACCAGATTTTGTCTACGAGAGAAGACAAAGCTTAAAAACTGTGTGGGAAAATGCCAAAGTAAATCACAGAAAACCACACAAAACCAAATGGCACATCTGCAAGTGCACAGACACTGAAGCTTCCCTTAATCTGATGTATAGGCAACAGTAAACGGAATAAGACACTTGGCCCACAACCAAATTGTCCATAATAGAAAACGAAGCTTAAACTGTGTTAGAAAATTTCAAATGAAGTAGCTCACAGACAGGCACACAAAAACCAAACGCACATCTGCATGGGGGTCCATGTTCACCATGCAGATACAGAGACCGCAAACCTTTTCCAAATTCGTTCTACATGGAGAGGGCTTTCAGAATAAAAACACTGAGAAGACTTCATACATGTTATAAGTGTCATGTATCAGACAGTTCCCATGTTCAAAAGATAACAAGATTGTCAAAGATGACAAACTGCCGTTTAAGCTTACAAAAACTGTTCAGGCTTATGAAGACTCGTCTTCAGGATCTTGAATCATGATGGCATAGATCTTACAGAATTTAACAATGTATAACAACTTGACTGGAAATTAAGGCCAACAGCAAACCCCCCCCCCCGCCTCACATCAGTGTAAAATGTCTCCTTAAAAAAAGATCACATAAAATGGTGTTCTAACTGTTCTTTGGGATTTTTTTACAACCATTGTTCCAAGTGCTGTAAACATTCATTTCTTATTTTTATACAATGTATTCACTTTGATACTGCCTCTTACACAATGTCATTACATAGTTTGTCCTTTAATTCATACGTGCGCTTACATTTTAACACAGGACTGGTTTAGCCAATTTTTAGTCTAGTCCCTTGCAATTACATTAATTTGCTCATTTCACAGCACATTAGAGGAAGTTGATAAAAACTGTGATTAAGTCGCCGATTTACTCTTAAAATAATCTTGCAGTTAACTTGCTGATGAAAAACATTATTAAACTGGCTGAACCCACTGTTAGGTACCTTGGTTTGGTTTACTTGTTTAAAGTTAAAGCAGACTATATACAATGTGATACAATCACATTACATAAGCAAGTACAAGAAACGCCATGCACTAGAAACTCCATGCGTCAACAAAATACTTAATGATTATTACCAGAAGCCGTGGTTGCTCAATTTGAATTCAAACTATTTGCCTAAATGATGTTTGTTAGTACTGAATTCACATAACTGGAGCTAAAAAAGGGTACTTAATTTTACAACAGGACAGCACAAAGAGAAACCAACTACAGTGGTGATGGCCAAGACAGTAGACACTGAAGCATTAGGAGGAATATGCAGAAATCTTATCATATTATGCAAACACCTACCCAAAGTTCAAGTAATGTAAGCAAACCTAAACAGTTCAAGACTGAAACAGTCAGATAAAAGGAGTATTACACATCCAGCAAATTGCAATGTCCCATTTATTTACTACAATTAAAACAAACTAAAATCAGCGTGAACCCTTACCTGCTCAGTTAACATGAATCACAAACTGTATTAAAAAAAATTCACAGCTTCACCTCAATGCACTAAATTAAGGAAATATATTTCAACACTATATCCTAAGAAGAGTTCTAAATGGTCAAGGGATGCCTGACCTTTAAAGACTTGAGATTCCAATCAAATAAATGGTCTAATAAAGATTAATTTATACATACAGACACAATCAATGATAGATGAAAAACATGTTAAAAAGATCATTGGAGATTACAGTCAAACAAAACAAATCTAAAAATTTAAAAGTGATCGAAAATATAAACAAATGTGTTACATTTGGGAGCACCAAAAACCATGAAAAGAATTTACTTTTACGTGGGAAGCTTTTTCCCCATCACACCCTCCAAAAAGATGCCACGTGATCAATGTTTTCTGCAATTAAAATAATGGTACTCGCACACACACATACATACATAAATTTATTTCCTTATTTATTGGATGTTTACATTTGATAACCATGGAAACTACTCTGCAGTTCAAGTTGTAAATGGTCCAACAATACATCTGTTCACTTATACTAAAATGGAAAAGGACAAAGATGGACAATAAGCTATTAGATGCCAGAGAACATAATCTGAAATTTAAACAAAACATTGACTATGTCATATGAAAAGATTTGAAATGCTAAGCAAATACAAGTTATACTTAATGGAATAAACAGTTACAAACACCTGCTTTCAAGACTCTTATAATGCTTCACTAATACTAACACACAAATCATTTAGCCAAACTAGAACAACATTACAACAAAACAGACAATTTTCAGCAAACTGCACAAGCAAAGCTTCATTACTGTTTCACAATAACACACAATATCCTTAAAAAAAAAAAAAACACAAATGTCCTACAATTGTAAAAACTTATTAAAAAGATACAAACCAAAAAGACTTAATATCCATTTATCTAAACCAATACTCAGGGTTAAATCAAGTAATTAAGGTGATCATTGCACTATGCAGCTGCAGCTACACTATGGACACCCCTCCCATCCTTTCAGAATCTAAACACAAAGTCAGGCAGTTGGTAAAAAATATTATGACTATGAACAAACTGCCTCACATAATCTACAGTTTGTTTCCTCAAGCCTTCCCTACTGCACTACCTTGAGCAAGTCGCTTAGCCAGATAGTACACCTGGGTCACCCCTGAAAAAGGGTACAGTGTTCACCTGGCTAACTATAGATCTATACACACAATAAATATAAATTATATATATATATATATATATATATATATATATATATATATATATATATAAATCTCCATATACACACACACGTTTTATATAGACCCATCAACAGCACAGTGCCACCACAAGGGTCAGTGCTGGGCCCCCTATACTTCTCAGATGTTTAGGCCAAAACTAAGGGGCTGTGGCTGACCAACTTTGCATGCAACTGCAAACTGGGTGCAGTTATGTCTGTACACTTCAGGACGGTCTTGTACAGACCAACAATTTGTGTCTTACGGTCTCAAAACAAAAGCAAAGAAATTAATCATCATTCCCTTAAGTAAAAACAAATGTTCCCTCACACTATCAAATTAACAACAATACCCTATGTACCTACAAAGTGGTAAGGGATCTGGGATCCCACGTAGACTGTGACCTTAACTTTGACCACCACGTGTCTACTATAGTAAGGAAGGCTTTCTATGTAGCACAATTGATTTGCAAAGGCATCGCCTCTAGAGCAAAGGAGGTTATTACCCCTCTATACTAGTCACTAATCAGGCCCATAACTGAGTACAACACCCCTTTTGGCATGTACCATACAAAGCACCTACAGCACTTGGAGACACCTCAGAGGTTTCTAACAAAGAAGACCAAGGGACTCCAACACGTGCCTTACACAAACCGACTAAAGTCCCTGTCACTACACTCAGTATCGTATAGACTTCTTAGGGAACTTTTACATGGCTTACACAACAATCTCCCACCCAAGCCTAATGAATCTGTTGCACATCCATAAATTAAATGGGACTAGAGCCACCCATTCCATGGACCTAAATATGGCCTACAACTTTAATAGGACATGTTAGATGGGCAGATTTGTCTCCCAGTGACTGCTGCGTCTTTGGAATAGGCTGCTAATTCATGTGAAGCAGAGCACCTCTGACACTTTTCAAAAGGAACCCACACAAGTGGATAGGGCACTGTAGCACCCACAACCCTCCTGGACATGGGCAGTCATTACTAAATATAATCCAGAGTACTGACTAGAGTATCTATGGTATTACATTAGGATGAAACAGCTAGCCTTACAATGACTTTCATGCAAGTATCGCAGTAATCTTTTATGATCCTATGAACTACTCTGACCTTTCTTAATATCCACTACATAACCTGTACCACACAAAATCTGAATCTCACATTAGGTAACAATCTCTCTACCCTTACATCTTCCATACTTCATTATCCACATTTCTGTTACTTGTTACACTGTGCAAAGTATTAACAGACAGGCTGCCTACCAACTGTTCAAAAGCGGATTTTTTTATATCGAAAGTGGAATTTTGCAGGACAAGCCATATCCACAACCAGAGAGAAAAAAAAAGCATTTTTTTTTGTTAAACCAAAAAATTTACACTTTCTCAGGTGTGTCCTAAACGCCTCAAAATTCGGTAGATTACACTAACCCGTGCCCACCTTCAAATCAAAACTTGGTTTATCAACTTCTGAGATTTAGCAGACCTGGCAGATTTTCAACCTGCAAGACACACACTAAAACATTTTAATACCAAAGCACCCCCCCCCCCCCCCGACAGAAATATACATTACGCTGAATACCCCAAAAATAAATGCCAGCATTCACACTACATCACTTAAGCTAAACACAAACGCATGCAGATCTCCGAAACAAGCTTCCTGTCCCGCATTCCACGGACCATGCACATAAATAAGATTAATCAAGTTTTATTGATCTTCAATCTAGACTTTGCCTAGCTAACATGGCGCAACATTCGCTTTCACTTTTAACCAGCCTTGATATAAAGTTAGAACACGGTGCAGGCAAACAGAAGCGGAGATATCTCAAGGGAAACTATTCAATCGCGGGTGCTTAACCCACATATCTGTCAAGACTTTTAAAGCCTTAACGTAGTACCAACTATTAGGACTTATACTCAGCAGTCTGAATCGAGGATTCACTTAGCAATTACCTCACAAAACTTTCCACCTGACTGGCAAATAATACAAATACGCAACCTCAAATGAACACTTACTCTTAGGGACTCTAAAACTCAGATACAACTCTAAACATAGCAATTCCGGTTCTGTTTATAATTCATTTATTACTCCTCTTCAACAATTTCCGGCGAGAACTCCAGCTCCCGTATACGCTTCTCGCGACAAAAACATTCTTGCGCTCATCATACTACATTCCGACTTTGCGAAGTCGAGGTGTTACACATCTCGCAGGCATTGTGGCTTTTACATCCATTTCTATAGGTCTTACTGTGGAGTTTTGTTGTATTTTTAATTGATTAAAGTCATTAGAACAAACTGTTTTTCTGACTGTGATTCACATAGAAATGCAGGAGTGGATCGGTTTAAATCCCCTTTTAGTCTTCGGTTTGCTCTTTATTTAATATGTAACGTCTTCCGACGTTATTCAGTTTCAGGAAGTTATGTGGAATTTACTCAAATCGCTTATCCGGAATTTAGGTACGGTACAATACACATTCCTCTGATATACTCAGTACATTTTGTGAGCAGTGACTATACTAAAAAGTGACATGGTCCCAGTGTGTGCAAATACTAACATATTTTTCACTTCCGAGAGAGTATTAAATATACACAACTAGGTACATCACGACAGCCTACCGTAATCAAATATAACTTAGTAATCCTCTTTACAAAGGTTTGGTCATTCCCGCCATATTAACATTAATTTTGTAAGTGGTAAGGTGATTGGCAGCCACTAAATGATTGACAACTTTGCACACATTTCACTTCCTATATTTACGTATGGGAGCACTATTACATAATTGCGTCCACCATATCTTCTTCCAAGTACACGACCATGCGCATGCGTTATTTACGTGTTTATATGAACATTTATGCTTAGTGCTCTCTATTCTTGGCACTGGCTGCTATGTAAACGTATGTTAAAATCAACTGTGCACAATGTGTTCATACTGTTCTAACGTTGTTAGCATGTGGTGTGCTATACATTCAGATTTTTTTTTCACCAAGCGTACAGACAGACAGTAAGACCATTGAGAAGCTCAGACACATCACTCTTTGTTGATGGGGAAACACTGTTCCCTTATTAAGTACATTTTCATTATATACCCAAGGTAAAAATCTGCAATCATCCATCCAGTAATCCATACTGTTTTCAAAACTTTGCCAAGGAAATATTCTTCTTGCTATGTTATGGGAATATATTCCAGAAACAATTGCGTTGGTTTAGGTACCTGTTGTGCTAGATGGCATTGTTAATGTCTTTAATGTAGGCGTTTGCTTTACCACTAGATGTTCATAATATTGATCATTGCTGCAATAGCCTTAGCTAAGCTGACTAAAAGACAAATTTGGGTGAGAACTTTACTATCGCTGAAGAGGACGTTCCTCTCAGACTTTCGAGGATCAATGATCGGCGTCATACCTCTCAACTGTCCAGATTTTGCCTCATTTTTTTGTATGTTTCTCATAAAATTTATTTTGGTTTTCTGGCAAACCACTGGGGACTAACTTCAGAAAATGACAGACATTTGAGTTTCAGACTGCATACCCTTCAGCAAATCCATGTTAATGTAAAACCTGTTATTCTGTCAACTTTCCAAGTTTATAAGAGTAATATTAAAAAAAAATATTGTCCCCCAATTATTTATGGCTTTGTCCAGGTTTCTTGCTAATATGTTGAGAGGTATGGTCGGCTTGTGCTTTCCTTTGCTGAGCAAATAAGCTCCCTTTGAGGAAAAAAACTCCAATTTTCTTAATTTTTGACCATGTTTTATTACTTTCATCTTCAGAAAAGTTATTTTAAAGCTAGGAGTGTTGTGTTTTAATGGAGTGTCTTGAGAATAAAATGTACTTTTAAATGTAGTACTCATTTTTTCTGTCAGTTTAAAAGTGGTGTAAAGTAAGTGAAACATTGTTTCAGTGGAAAACGAGTTTATTTTAATTTTGTGGTGCTGGCTTAGTGTTTTAAAGTGCGTTTTACTATGTTTTTCTGTCAAAAAATTAACTTTTCTGAACTGATAGTGTTTACTGGAAATTGCTGCTTGTCTTTCCCAAGAATGAGGCAGCATTTTCTGCTTGACCATGGAACAGACTATCAGTCCCACAATCGGTCCTTCTTCCAGCCACAAAAAAAATGAGCAAAAAGCCTTTGCCACCACAGAAGGCTAGCAATGTGCCTCAGTTGCAGGTGGGTGACTCTGCTTTGGCCATTTATTGTACCTCAAACCACTTATCTTTTACCCCAGATCCCTCTGGTGTAGGATCAACAGCCACTATGGACCAGGGATTAGCCATGTCCTCTGCAGCTATTGGGGGTCCCTTCAGTCGGCAAGGGAGAAACACTCCTGTCAGTCCTGGGAACAGGGAAAGTGTCCCTGTTATGTCAGAATGGTTTGCCCATCTCTGGGGAAGCTGCTGCCTCCACCATTAGTTACACTGTTGTACACATTTTTCCTGCCAAAAAGAAGCTGAAAACCAAGCATCTAGCTACTCCTTCTCAATTTTCTTTGGATATAAGTAGTTCACTGGATCTGGGTCAGGGTTTAGTTCAGGTTATTGATCCGTCTTACAAAGTAGTTTCTGGAAAAAGAAAGAGAGTTTCTATTTTCCTGAAGAGATTCAAGATCCTGAATCTAAACAGGAAGATTCAGGAAAGGATACATGTTTTTTTCCTTAGATTTCTTATTCAGACTTAGAGGAGAACTCAATTTCTGATTCTCCCTGTGGGGGTTTCTCTTTCTCTGAGACTATTGCTAGAATGTGCCAGTATTTTCAGTGGGAGAAGACTGAGGTTTCGCAATCCCTCAGAAAATAACAGGAGCTGTTACAGAAGGATGTTCCAGAACCTACACTCATTCCTCCTGTTCTGCTTGCTTTGAGAATGTGTATGTTACTGCCTGCAGGTTTCCTGATGCTCAGCCAGCTGCCCCTAAAAAGGCAGATATGATGTATAAAGTTCTTCAGTCTTTTAAAATGTATACACTATTCCCAAACCTGACGCAGCAGTTATAGCTTTAGTTGATCTCACTGCTGCTAAGCACTAAGCTAATTCCAATCCTACTCTTTCTAATAAGGATGGGACAATTATGGATAGGTATAGTGGGAAGAGGACACTTCTGCAACTTTGATTTTTAGAATTTTGAATTGTCAGGTTCATATGTTAAAAATTAGTTCTGACAAATTTTGAAAGAATGATTTATCTGCAGTTTCTTCCTGTGAGAAAAAAAAATGCTTTAATAACTTAGTTTTATCTATTACACAGGTCATACTTGTTGACAGTGTGTTTGTATGGCTCTGTTCATATTTCTTCCAGGGCTATAGCCACTAGGGTCTACTTCTAATGATCGAAAGGCCACTTACCCGAAACTGAATTTACTGAGACGACAACACCAAACTGTTAATTTACCGAACACTCACACTACTGAATATTGTAACAGGGAACATATGCACTTGGCCAACATGGGGAAATTTGCCCTTTTCTCCACTGTAGTGAGATCCTGGAGTTGGTATATTTACTTGGGGTGGGTGTAGGGGGTGTAGTCCCCCACCTGTGTGGGTTTGACATACTGCAGTGTGTTTCTTCGTTCCAATGTTGGCCAAGTGCATACTTTCCCTGTTAAAAATTCGGCAGTGTGATTGTTTGGTAAATTAACAGTTTGGTGTTGTCATGTCAGTAAATTCAGTTTCGGGTAAGTGGTCTTTCTATCATTAGAGGTAGACCCAGCCACTGATACTGTTTTGAAGAGGTTTGTATGGCTGCATTGTCACAGCCTCCAAGATGTTGTTAAAAATGAGATTTTAAATTCTCCTTTGTATATAGATTTAGTGTTTGGCCCCTCAGCTGCAGTGGTCGTCAAAAAGTGTGATGAAAGGGACAAGCTGATCAAGGGACTCTCTAAGATTTTTTAACCCTCCTTTTTCAAAATTTCCAAGGGACTTTCTATCTCTTCATTCAATTCTGGCAAAAACAGAATAAACAGTTTCAACAAAATATAGTTCTGAGCATTTTCGTATTTGCAGTGGTGATGTACAGGTTGACAGACGAGATCATACAGGAGTTCCAACTCCCCGTGGACTATGATGTTTGAACATGACATTGTGATCTGTAATGAGAATAGGGAACAGGTTGAGGAGTCCCTGGAGAGGTAGAGATATGCTCTAGAGAAGAGAGGAATGAAGGTCAGCAGGACTAAGTCAGAATATGTGTGTAAATGAGAGGGAGGACAGAGGAATAGTGAGGATGCAGAGAGAAGAGCTGGCAAAGGTGGATTCGTTTAAATACTTGGGATCAACAGTTCAGAGTAATGGTAAGTATGGAAGAGAGGTGAAGAAGAGAGTGCAGCCAGGGTGGAGTGGGTGGTGAAAAATGTCAGGAGTGATTTGTGACAGACAGGTACCAGTAAGAGTGAAAGGGAAGGTCTACAAGATGGTAGTGAGACCAGCTATGTTATATGGATTGAAGACAGTGGCACTGATGAAAAGACAGGATTCAGAGCTGGAGGTGGCAGAGTTAAAGATGTTAAAATTTGCACTGGGTGTGATGATGATGGACAGGATTAGAAATGAGTATATTAGATGGTCTGCTCAGGTTGGACAATTTGGAGACAAAGCCAGAGAGGGGAGATTGCATTAGTTTGGACATGTGCTGTAGAGTGATGCTAGGTATTTATATATACTAGGAGAATGATGCTAAGGATGGAGCTGCCAGGTAAGAGGAAAAGAAGAATACATAGGATTAGGTTTATGGATGTAGTGAGAGAGGACATGCACGTGGTTGGTGTGACACAGTAAGATGCAGAGGACAGGAAGAAATGGAATGATGACCCCTAATGGGAACAGCTGAAAGAATAAAGAAGAAGAACAAAATATAAGTAAACAGACGTTTAAGAAGAAATGGCAAGAGGGTAACAAAAAGAAGTCTCGAATATTCCAACACCAAGGGCAGCCCAACAAGTCTGAATGACTATTCAAGAGACCTTGTGAACTCTTCCCACCATGGCCCCTTTCTTCTTCCAGAAAGTCTGAATCTCCATTTTTTTCTGTTTGGCAACCAATAGTTTCAGACAAATGGGTTCTGAAAATCATTCATCAAGGTTATAGATGGCAGTGGGTCCTTTCCAGGCGGTCATTCCTCATCATCCAGGTCAGACTCTTTTGTTTCCACCTGTTCTTCATCACTTGCTGTCCCAAGGAGTGATAAAACCAGTTCCTCTTCTCAGGTGGAGAAGGGTTTTTATCCATGGATGTTCCTATTGCCAAAGAAAGACAGTTCTTGGAGACCAGTTCTGGATCTTTCTTTCCTAAGCCTGTTTGTGATAGTGCCCAAATTCAGAATGATTAACTTCATAACCTCTTCTTTTTGTTTCAATTTTCCTGACAATGCTAGACTTAAAAGATGCTTAGCAACACATCCCTATTCGTCCAGACTTCAGACTTTTTTTATGGTTTTGTGTGTCTGGATCACATTATCAGTTATCTGACTTACCCTTTGGACTATTCACTGCACCAAGAGGGTTCACAAAGTGTCTAATTCCAGTTGTAGCTCATTGTAGGCTACAAGGTATCCATAATTTTCCATATTTAGGTGATCTACTTATCTTTGCAGAGTCTTTTTCAAAGTGTAAGGAATCTCTCTGTCGTGGGTGAGAGATCTCTTACACAAGCTGGGATTCCAAGAGAACATTCAAAAGTCTTTTTTGACTCCTTCACACAACATTGTATTCCTGGGATGTCAACTAGACACCTCAGTTCAACAAGCTTTTCTTCCACAGGAAAAAAAAAAGGTTTTTATCTAGATCAATTTTATAAGGTTTAACACTCAGACTTCAGTGATGGTGAGGGAATACCTCAGGATTTTGGGTCTCATGGCATCTATGATTTTTGCGATACCCCTGACAAGGCTCCATGTGAGAAAAATACAGTGGTATCTGAAATATCTTTGGTTCCAGCATCAATACCTTTTATCTTTTCAAATCACAATGCTTGGGTTTGTCAGAAAATAAATATTTTGATGGAAACAACAGATATCCTTAAATCCAAGTCTCGCCTTCCTCCCTCCCTGCTACAAAGTAATCAGTCAACACAGATGCTTCAGAGTTTGCTTGGGGCACTGTTTCTGGAGGGATAAAAGTGCATGGGATATGGGACATTAAGGACAGATGCAAGCACATAAGTATCAAGGGTATACTTTCCCTGATCGAGGCACTCAACACACTGAAGCATCTTTGATCCCCATGACCTCTTCAAGTGGTTACAGACAATGCTACAGTCATGCGTACATCAAAAATAAGGGGGGATCAGGTTGTACCCCTTTACAGACTGGCTATGTTAGCTTGGGATATAGCTTCACAGCACAATCTCACTATACAGGCATCCTACATTCCATCTGATGAAAACTGTGGCAGACAAGCTGAGAAATACCAGGGTAGACTCTCATGAATGGAAACTAGATTGGAGTTCTTCAAGATTTGATTAATCAGTGGGGAGTTCTTCAAGTAGACTTCTTTGCCTCCTCTTTGAACAATCAACTGGCAAGATTCTGTTCCAGGACTCTATGTAAGAAGGCTTAGAAGACAGATGTCTTTTCATTTCATTGGACATGAATGCTCCTGTATGTTTTTGCACCATTTCCACTAATATTCAAGATACTTTTGAAGATTTAGAAGGAAACCCCAAGATCATTGTGGTAGATCCCTTATGGACCAGACAACTGTGGTTCTCCCTACATTTGGAAATGGCCAGGGGCAATTACCACAAGCTTCCTTACAGACTGGATCTACTCACACAAGAGCAAGAGTGTTTGATACACACCCAGCTTCAATGAACTTCAGTTGGCTGACTAGATTATATGGTCTTAATTCCTTTTAGGTACACTGTCTGCTGATGATGTGTAGTAGGTACTAATGGAGCCAAGAAAGCCTGCTGCTAGAAAGCAAATAGAAAAGATTTTCTAGTTGGTGCCAACAACATACAGTAACCAACACCCATTCAGGGCTATGTGTTCTCTGGTTCCACAATATTTATGGTAGTTACTGTCCCATATTCTGACTTACTTTTTTACTATCAAGGGTCATTTATCAGCCATTTCAGTAAGTGTGTCCAAGGGTCCTCCTCTTTCTGTGTAGCCTCACGTCAAAATGTTTTTAAAAAGGGTTTTGCATAAGAAGCCTCAAAAAAAAAAAAAAACCTGTGGCCCCTCCATGGGATCTTAATTTTCTGTTAGATAAGCTAACATTTGCTTGATCTGAACCAGCTAATCTGGTTGACTTGAGATTCTTAACATGGAAAATTATTTTACTGATCACTCGGACCTCTACAAGAGGGGCATCTGAGTTGCAAGCTCTTATGGTGAGTCAACCTAATTTCATTTTCCATGGGCACAGGGTTTCTTTGAGAAGTAATCCTTCTTTTATGTCTAAATTGGTATTTGAGCTTACATTTTAGCCAAAGTATCCATCTCCCCCATTTTCTTTCCTGAACCTAAAAATGAGGGAGAAATGATACTCCATAACTTGGATGTCCACAGACAACTCGGGTACTATCCTGTCAGAACTAAATCTTCCAAATCTTCAGATCACCTGTTTATTTTTATGAAGGTAAGTTGAAGGGACAGCCTGTGTCAAAACAGGCTATTTCCAAATGGTTGTTTAAGGTTATTAACTTTTGTTATGCTCACCATAACAAAACTATTCCAAGCAGGATCAAGGCCCACTCTACCAGGGCCTTGACTTCATCTATAGCTTTTTGGAAGGGTTTGGATTCTAGAAGTATTCTAGAAGCTGGTACTTGGTCCTGTATACATACTTTTACAAAGCACTATAAGCTTGATTTATTCTCTAGGTCCAGATCAAGTTTTGCTAGGACCATTCTCCAGGGAATCATGGACTCTTCCTCATTCACCTCGAAAATGTAGTTAGCTAAGGTAATCTACCCATATAGCTAAGGGTACTGCAGCAGTGATCAATATGATAAACACAGTACAGTACAGGACTTAAATGAGCTATGTAATGTTTGAGTGAGAAAGACTGGGTAGATTATAAGTGGTGTATAATGTTTGCAACTGGGAATGTGTCTATATGGTTTGTTATGTAAAATCCTTGCAACTAGGATTGTGTTGGTGTGGTTTGTTTTTACTTATATAAATGTATGATTGCCTATGTAGTAAGTGATGGCTTACTAAAGATGTTTCTTGTTTAAAAAAAGCATGTACTGAATAATTTATGTAATGTTGCTTATTTTATATGATGTATAACAATATATGTGAAGTATAATATTTTTAATGTTAATATACAGTAGTTTGATTACTTTTATATGAATGTAAATTTGCCTATGTCACAAGTGATAATTCAGTAAAGGTTTTGAAAAAAAAGGCCTTCTTCATCATATACCACAGCAGCAGTGATCATTTCAATATCTACTGTTATTGTAAGTCTTACTCACACAAATGTACTTTCTTTTTATATGAAGGAGTTAAAAGAGTGTGGGCTATTCATGACAGAGAAAGCTAAACAGAGATCAGCTTGAGGAGAGGGAAAGGGCTTTTAATCTGTAAGAGTAGCTAAAATACTAAGTCCTGAGTTTTTTTTTTTGTGAGGAAATATTGAGGTCCTTTGAGTTGGTTTTGGTGCTTAGTGTGGTATATGATGAAGAAGGCTTTATATTTAATGATAAGCTTAATAAAAGAGGAATGAAATGAGACTATAACTTCTTTGGACCTTGACGCAATACCACAAATAACAAGTTGAGCAAGATAGGAGGATTTTTCTAACAACCACAACAGAGACATGGGGAGTTTGTTATCAACATAGCTACCATAGCAATTAAGGAAGATTCATTATCAGCGTAGGTACTGAAGTCCCTGATGTCTGAGTCATATTTGATTATAATGTTACTTATATGGCACATGGTGATGTTAGCTTCAGTAAAGGAAACTATACTATATTTATTAGAACTGGAGGTATGTCCATGATTGGCATACCACAAATCTGTTTGGATAGGACTTTTTTGGAGTACTTCAGTATCACAATGGGATATGCTAACCACACCCAGTTTGCAATAAACAGCACACTTAGCCATAGTTCCTTGACATTATTTTTTATGTCAGATAACAGTATGGGTTCTATCAGATAGCCAGTTAGCTCTCCAGCTACCTAGGTATGGGGTTGCTATTGAGCTGGGAGAGTTCAGCATTCATCCCAACAGGAAGATACTGTTGAAGGATTTGGGAGGGTCTAGAACCATAGTATAGACATAATGTTCCTTATCCATAGCCAACAGAATCTTTTCAAAACACTCAGCTAGGTTGGGCAGGCATGATCTGCCATTTATGAAGGCAGATTGGTTTTGTATCCAGGATATAAGGTCAAATATGTAATTGTTTATCAGTTCAGCTATAATATATTTTATGGCCTTGTAAATAATACCATGGGAAACTAATAGGCCTGTGTTAGCAGAGGGGCTCCCTTTTCTGAAAAAGTTACCACAGTAGCTGCTCTCCACACCTTGGGGATGTAACTGATGGAGAGATAAAATGAAGAATTTCTGCAAAGGTTTTGGTTTGTAGGACTTAAAGCTTCTCAGTAGACATTCAGAATATTGGCAGGACTCATGGAACTGGTATTTTTAATTTTAGAACGAGACAACAGGAGTTGTTGTAGAGCGATTTCAGGATGAAAGGTGTTGGGGGGTAGAAGGAAGGGTGGTGGATGAAGCTGGAATAAAAAAAAAAATAATTGTGAATATTAGCAGTGTTACTGTGGTACCATTAGAGGAAAATTCAACAAAGAATTATTGGCTACTTCTGGATATTAAGCTTTCTAATACAGCTGAAGAAAGCCTTTTGATTGTCTTATGAACTGGTTCCAACATTACATTCATTGCTGGCCTTGCATTTCCTAATGGTAAGCTGAAAGGACTGACTTACCAGTTTTAAATCCATTTTGTAAAGATGAACTGAGGATCTTTCCTATATAGCCAAGAGCTTTTTTCTTTACAAAGTGTATTAATGCAAAAGTTCCAAGGTCATGGTGTGAGTTTAGTTTTAAATTTGTCGTTATGTTTGCACTGGATGAGTATGGATGCCTAAGTACATCTATTTTAGAGGGAGTACGTTTTCAGAGGAGTAGGCAGAAGCATTGGGTACAAGGCTTGTGGGGGCTATACATTTGTGAATATCAATAAGAGTAGTAAATATTATGTGGTTTTGAAGTAACATGAACTGTCAAGTATGAATATAATGCTAAAACAAACAATTGGGCTACTCTGCCTGACTTTTAGCATATTCCGTTTTTTCTGAAATTAATCTTGATCCACTAATTATTGAAAGAAAAAATCTGTAATGATTATTTTTTTATTCTATATGGAAACACACTGACACCCCTAAATACCCCCAACTTTCCTAACATTACAGAATTAAATTAATAAACTTTATTTTTGGAAGACAGCCTAAATGTTCACCATAGTCTTGTAATCTTTCTAATTTTTTCCACAGTTTATTTCTTTGTTCTATAATTAACCTTACTGTTTTGAATTTGACAACCAGAACCATAATTTCCATTACAGAGAAGTATATTCCTTCTATTTTTCACTTCCTGTCATTTCTTTACTCTTTTGCCTACTTAACCTCAAATCTACCATCCTTAGCCATGCTGCTGTTCACTCCCCAGCAATTGACACATTATCATCTGAATAAGACAATAATCTGCTTTATGTTTAAGGCAACATGTTGCCTCCTTCAAAGTATGTTTCACCTTCATTGCTATTGCATTCACCACTAATACAAATAACACACTATGTATAGAGCATCCTTGCCAGTCATTTCTCATTATTCTGATTTCTTTGTTTTGCTATATTTTGACTAACATTGTAACTCATTTTTTATAGACACCCCACAATAATTGACTTAATGCATTTGCTTCTGTCCCAAAAGCCCAAAAAATCCAACACATCTGATCACTTCTGACTTATCATATGCTTTATCTACATCTCCTATAGCAAATTTTATCTCTCGTAAAGCATTATCATATGCTTTTGCAACATCTCCTACAATCAATTTTACCACTTATGAACCATATATTATCTAATCCACAGTGCTATTACATACTAAAATTGTCTTGACTCTGCTTTCCTTTAACTCCAATAAATGTTCTATTAAAATCTCTCCTGCAACTTTTCAAACCTTTTTTGAAATATTCTAAAAATCTTAAAATCAATAGTATTCAGTTTAATCAGCCTTCCATTCCTTTTCTCATTTTTTCTATATAAATCTTATAATCCCTTTACTTATTTCATTATCAACATATGTTCTCTCCCTTAACTCATTAAAATATTAACAAATAATTGTTTTTGCTAATTTGTTTCCTTACAGTGATTTATAACTTCTTCCTTCAAGCCAGAAATTGATTCATATTGATATTCTTCATGTGATTAAACATAATTTACATAACTTCATTTTGCCCATACCTTTCCTGACTGTCACCATCCTTTAATGCCTTAAAACACCTACAACTTTTCTTACTATTTTTCCTAAACAAGAGAAACTTCTTCTTTTCTTCTATTTAGAGAATATCTACATTTTTATGATACCTTCTGTAGTCTTTCCTTATTCCTTTTATATATTTCTCTTTTTATACAAATAATAATTGCCATTATAATTGTTCACTGATATCTTCCTACTGATATTTATACTTTTTTTTTTTTACTTTTTATTTTTTCCCCTTGAGTTGTTTCGTTCCACCAGGTCTATATCATATCACCAAATCACTAATAATGGAATGCCTCATCATCAAAGAACTATTCAGAGAAAGAACTATTTATTGAAGAAAATTTTCAGCAAAAACTTTCCCAGGACAAACGTATGGTAGTCTGCTCTAGCGACTTAAGAAAAAAACAAAAAACTTAACACCTATGCAAGTGGGGGGCTTTGCCCCCCCCCACCACCCTCAACTAAATATACCAAATCTGAGATCGCACTACAGTAGGGAAAAGAGCAAATGTCAGATGGTGGCCAACCATCGTTTTGCCCTAGGAAATATTTTTCTGAAAAGTTTCTTCGATGAATAGTTCTTTCACTGTATAGTTCTTCGAAGAGGCATTAGATTATTAGTGATTCAATTATGTGATATAGACCCCTTTCCACCTACATATATACTTTTTTCTGCATTTTAAAACTCAACTGCAAATTTGCCCAACATTCATAGGAAGGCCTCATATTACCGTAACATAAATATGTAAAGAATAAGATGACAACCCCAAAACTCTTCCATTTTTGCATGGACAAGCCCATTGTTCCCCTTGTGATGGGACAAAACTCCACACCCAAAATTATGTATACCATTTTTGCAGTTGCACAATGTGAAGAAAAAAAAAGTATCACTGCTGATGTACTGATGCACACAGAGAAACCACACATTCAGTGATTTCCTATGAAACGCAGTCACTGACTTTTTGTTTCTTGGTGTCTTAAAACCTGGGTACTTGATTCTCAGGGAATGTGAATTTGGAGACCTATACAGAAGCCCATATTAATATGATCCTCTCATAACTGTGCAACTTCTTGTTTCCATACTTTATCAGTTTACCAGTCAATTTAATACCTTTTTCCAGCTTAATTACTTCGTCATTCTCCAAAAGGGTCACCCATTTTGTCACATTGTCTGAAAAAAATGATTATCTGTCTACTTATTTCTTCCTGAAAGTGATTTGACAACATTTTATAGTCTAATTTTTTCTTCAAAGATGCCAACAAAAATGTTATAGGATACCTTCTCCTTGAAAAGAACCAGACAGCAGGCAGGGTAAGGTTATAAGCGCTTTTGTTCCCTTTATTCACACTCAATACAAATGGAACTTCATCAGATACAAAACCATACACACTTCCCCCCTTTTCTATATACAATTCAATTGATTAATCACAATCAATTAACTTCAATGAATTAGTTAAGTGTGCTCTCAAGTTAAAAACACATTAATATGTTCTTTAAAAATATATAGCTGTGTATAATACATGAATAATTCTCCTATAAAAACACATATATAATAAACATTTCATCTATTAAGAAAATATATTTATAAATAACAATACATATATTAGATACTAACTTAATTGCTTCTATGTTCAACCACTTAAACCATTTTTATCTAATCTCATCTGCCTTTAAATGAAGCAAGCTCCTTAGAGAAATCCTGTCATTGATACCAGGAAAAACTGTGGCATTCAACAAAACCTGCCAGTGTGTTTCCCTGTATTCTAAAAAACAGGGCCAATTACCCCCCTCTCCTGTCTACCTACCTTTTCCAATACACAGAAGAGGAATTTTTTAAAATCCTTACAGTTTATACTGTGTCTAAATAAGGCATTTGTTTTGTCGTGTCTCTTAGTTGCATAAATATGTTGGTAAATTCGCTTTTTTAACTTTTCTATTTTTCTTATATAATATGCACAGCATGACTGGCACAAGGCCACATAGACAACTCCTTTTGTATTACAGTTATAATTCCGTCACTGGAATTATTCTATTGTGACACTCTATCACTATATTCCTGCATTCATAGATGTACCCACATTCCCTGCAGCCATTGCATTTCCTCATATTACCTAATGGAATCCTATCTTTGTCTTTCTTTCTTTCAAATAAGTTCTTAATGTTGGGTCCTCTTCTGAAAACTATTTTTGGTTTATTACCCAGTTTTTCAGTTAATCCATATGCTCCAAAACACAATTCCAGTTCTTTTCCACCATTTTACGGACCTCTACACTATCCTCATTATATGTTAGCACACAGAAAGTAGTTACCTCTTCTGTCTTCTTAACATTCAACAATCTCTCAGGTTTTTTCAATAATGGGGGATAAAAATCTTCTCTCCTGCTTGTTACATAACTCTCCTGTCCCTCTAGGACACTAGTTGGGTAACCCCTTATTGCCAGGATAGTCTTTAACTCTACCATTTGTTCTTTAAACCTGTTGTCATCTGTTGTTAGTCTTGATATTCTAATCATTTGGCCCTTTACCAAATTTCATTTTTGCCAAAAGGGGTGGTCACTCTCAAAGTGCAGATAACTATTCGAGTGGGTGGGCTTCCTATATACACATGATTCATAACATCCATCCCTTCTATTTTTATATAGGTGGATGTCCAGATAATTAACTGCTTCTTTCTCAATTTTACTGGTAACGCTAAAAAAATCAGTAGTGGCATTGATATAGTTCAAAAGATCATCTGCCTCATTAAGCCCCTCCTTCCCATAATATTAGAATATCGTCCAAAAATCTATAATATCTAAAGATATTTTTCCTAACATTGAATTTAACACAAATTTGGTTTCCCCAATACCAAAATTCAATATTAGCAAATATTGGAGCTACTGCTGCACCCATTGGGTTTGCTTGAAATGTTCCCCCTGAAACCACACAAAATTATTTTTCAGAACCAATTCCATGAGGGTAGCTAAGACATACACCATATCCCTTGAAAATCTAGTTCCTTCCTTTAGTGCTTTCTGAAAATATTCCATTCCTTCTTCATGTGGGATACAAAGAAAAAGGTCCTTAATATCAATAATCAAGAAAATAGCTTCTTCCTTGAACTCATTCTTTGCCATGCACTGTAATAAATGCCAAGAGTCCTTCAAGACATGTTTTTTATCTTCAAAAAATCCTTTTAAATGGAAATCTAACATTTTTGCTAAAGGTTCTGTTTTACTCCCACCTCCTGCCACCGTGGGTCTCATCGGTGGATCCCCTAATGATTTATGAATTTTGGGGATCCCCAATAAGGCTGGGGTTACAGGATTGTTCACCTTTAAATATCTCACCTCATCTTCACTGAAGGTATATTCCTGGAAGAGTTCTTCCAAAATCATGTCTAATCTAGCATTAAAGATGTTAACCTCATTCAGTGATGCTGCACTAAAGTAGGAACTGTCATTCAAATATTTCATCATTCTGGTGGTGTAGTCATAATGTTCCATTACAACTACCCCTCCCCCTTATCGGGCTTCATGATTTTTACTTCTTGTTTCCTCATTAACTCTGTTAATGCCTGTTGTTCATCCTTTGTTAAATTTTGGTTAATTCGTCTAGTCTTATTCCCTATTACATTCCTGCATTCTATTTTGTTCAATCTTTCGAAAAAGGCCACTGGTGGTAATAGGGGGGGGGTTATAAGTACTTTTTCTTTTTAGGGTTACTCTAGTTGCATCACTTTCCTTTCCATTCTGCATTACCAACTTTAAATTTATGGCCCTTGCAAACATTTTCAAATCTAAAATGGTATTAACCATATAATTATGTTTCTTAGGGATAAAACTAAACCCTTTTACAAATAGTTCTGTATGGGTGTTATTTAATATGACTCCACTGTAGTTATAAATCTTAAGGCCCTTATATTCAAGAATAATACAAACATTTCCATTTTCATTATTGTCATTACCGTTCCCTGTATTATTACTATTATCATTATACATAGCTTCAATAGGGACATTATTAAACTCAAAATCATGCTGTAAAAATATATCATTTCCTTCATTGGTTATGTTCAATACAGCTAGATTTTGTTTGTTCCCCAAAGATTCATCACAGTATATCTCATGTGTAATTTCAAGACAATACTTTTCCATGTTTGCATCAAAATCATTATACAGTTCCTTAAGACATGCTTCATTAGATAAATCATTACATTCTACAGCACACTGTAACAATGAGGCATTATTACTAAAACTTTCATTTATAGTATTCAGTCCATTTACAATGTCCCAGGTATCAGCAACAGGCTCTTGAAACAGCATAGTACAAGGAAAGTCAGTATAACACTCAGTGCTGTCATTTCCACCAAATACAAGTGACCATTCATTTGTTTTACTCTGGATTCTTGTATAATCGGTCTTCCTCACAAATTTATCACCAACAGTCTTATGCATCACCTCAGTACTAGAACAGTTAGAAAATACTTCAAGTTATCATTAACAACAAACTGAGATTGCCTTACCGTTGGTAGAATGGTTGTGGTGGTGGTGGTGGTGGTCTTCCCTTCTTTCTGTTTTGGCCCCCTTGTTGTCCACAATAGTCTTTCCAATACTGTTTTTTGTTGTTGTTGTTGTTTCTGGGTGTCCAGGAACCATACTTGCTTTTCAGCCGTGCAGACCTCCTTGGCAGTGGTCGAAAATCCTGCTCTAAACCAGTCCCTTGCTCACCAAACACCTCTGGTTCGTCAACCACATCTCCTGGCAAAATTTCCACAACTTCTTCATCCGTTTCTACGAAAGAAACTCTTAGCCGATCACCTGCACCTGGAATCGGGTATGCCCTCTTCTGCTCGTATTCTTCCTGGTCTCTTTTCAGCTTCTTCTCTTTTTTCTTTTTAATGTTATTTTCGTGCTGCTCAACCCTGGGAAGATGGTAGAATAAACCCCTTTGTTTGTTTCAAAGAGGCTATCAGCAGTTATTTCTCTTTGTAATGTCACAATTTCATCTTTCAAACTGCACATTATTCTAGCATTGTCTTTAATTGGTAACCTCATAAGGTCAATGCCTGTCCGGTCAAACAGTTCTAAAAGTTCCCGGTGTAGGACTGAACCACTCTGAATGTTATTAGGGAACTTACAGATTCTTAGCCCCTTTGGTACTCTTCCCAGGTGTATGAAGTCTGTGAAAAACATATTGTGAAGCTGTAATCCCCTGAATTTTTTCAGGGTTTTTTCCAATTTGTAGATTTTATGCTTGTAATTTGAAACAGGATCATCACCTTCTCTTGGCTGGCCTCCGAATTTGTCCCACAATGGTATCGGTTCCCTGTTCAGCCAGGAGAGGAATTCTCCATCACCCATTGGTTGCAAGCCTTTTCCATTCACTTCACCTACTCTAGTGGCATTCACATCTCTCCATACCACCCCCGAGTAGGATGTTCTAGCTTCCTGCAGCTCATCGGGGGATTTTTCAATGGCAATACAGTTATTAGCATTCATTTCTTTAGCAGTATGAATTTCTTTTGCTCTACTGGAGCATACTAAATAACTTTAGTATTAATTTGGGATATTACAGCCAAAAGCTGTGTAAGACTTACACTGTCATCATTGTTAATATTGTCCACAGACTTATCCATTGCCAGGAACTTGTCTGTAAACACTGGTCTGTCTATAATTCACAAAAATACTTGCTTGTAGTTTCTCTCTTCAGAGCCAGCTTCCAAAAAGAGTCAAAGTCTATGATTTACAAAAAATATTTGCTTGTAGTTTCTCTATTCAGAGCCAACTTCCAAACAAGTGTCAAAGTCTATGATTCACAAAAATACTTGCTTGTAGTTTATCTCTTCACAGGCAGCTTCCAAAAAAGTGTCAAAGTCTTTCTTTGATCAAGTATCTTCTGTGCCAATATACACCAAAATACAAAATGAGTTGTCTATGTGGCCTTGTGCCAGTAATGCTGTGCATATTATATAGGAAAAATGAAAAACAAGTTAAAAAGTGAATTTATCAACATATTTATGCAATTAAGAGACAAGACAAAACAAATGCCTTATTTAGCTACAGCATAAACTGTAAGGATTTAAAAAAAATCCTCTTCTGTGTATTGGAAAAGGTAGATAGACAGGAGAGGGGGATAATTGGCCCTGTTTTTTAGAATACAGGGAAACACACTGGCAGGTTTTGTTGAATGCCACAGTTTTTCCTGGTATCAATGACAGGATTTCTCTAAGGAGCTTGCTTCATTTAAAGGCAGATGAGATTAGATAAAAATGGTTTAAGTGGTTGAACATAGAAGCAATTTAGTTAGTATCTAATATATGTATTGTTATTTATAAATATATTTTCTTAGCAGATGAAATGTTTATTATATATGTGTTTTATAGGAGAATTATTCATGTATTATACACAGCTATATATTTTTAAAGAACATATTAATGTGTTTTTAACTTGAGAGCACACTTAACTAATTAATTAATTTAAGTTAATTGATTGTGATTAATCAACTGAATTATATATAAAAAAGGGGGGAAGTTTGTAAGGTTTTGTATCTGATGAAGTTCCATTTGTACTGAGTGTGAATAAAGGGAACAAAAGAGCTTATAACCTTACCCTGCCTGGTGTCTGGTTCTTTTCAAGAAGAAGGTATCCTGTGACAGTTTTGCTGGATTATTTGCTTTTATGTATTTTACTATTTCTTCAAAGATACCACAAAATACGTTACATGTCCTTTCCTTGTCTAATTATAAATGCCCACATCTTAACACTTCATACCCTTTCTTCACATATTGCATAACTTTTTCTCTTTCTAAAATCACAATACTCTTATTCACAATCACATGAGGTTTCAAATCTTCAACAGCCTATCATCTTTCATTGATATGTATGCATACACACCCAATAATTCTTAATGCCTTGATTTTAATCCCACATGCACCACTGATATCCTTCTTTTTTCCTCTTCTACCACTATTGCAACCCCTCTAGTGATTAGTATAATTACTCCCATTTTCTTTGTCCTTGATATTCTACTGAATATTCATTCTGAAATCCTTTCTTTGCCAAATTCACATGCTCATTTCTTTTTAAATGTGTCTCCTGCAGCATTGCTATTTGCACTCTGGATTTCTTAAGATAATTCAGCACTCTTTCCTTTTTGACTATACCTCTTCCAGTTAAAACCAACAGTCCAACTGTCACACAAAATAGTACAAAATAAATGTATTCAAAACTCACTGCAGAGCTTTCGAGTCTAAGGACTCTTTTTCAATGCGAAACAGTTACATCAATGAATTCAATAATTAAATAAAATTTTGAAATATAAGCTAGCTTATTAGAGAACAGCAGTATACATCATCCCGTATTAACTTAGAACAAACATGCAAAACTATGTACATCTTCAAAAATTAAGGTAACTCTCTCTATAGGAACAATTGCCTCAAATCAACAGCTGTACCCACAGGCATTACCAAACCTAAAATTAAGGCTACAAAAGTGCATGCTGCAGCCTGTTCCCCCACCTACACTGCATGCTGCCTGTTCTTTTCTTACTCAAATTCCCCTCTCAGATATGAAAAAAAGATTGTATCCTTTCAGAAAACATTAATTTTTAGTCTTAAGAAAAAGTGCACTGACTATCATTAAAAAAGGTAAATTGTACACAGTTCTTTTAAATACATTAAAACTTTAAGTCTGCTAGGGATGCTGCTATCCTTTATTCACTTCCCATAATTTCATACTTTATTTTTCACTGAACAGTTTGCCATTTTACCTTTAAATTTTGCATTACCCTCAGCAAAGAATATTCAGAACTCTCTAGATTAATTGCTTGCACCTGTACGTAGTTCATCTCAATGGAAAAGTACTCAGCAATGAATCTTTGTAAATTTCACTCAGAACAGAATGTACATATGCATTGAGCTGCAGACTTCTTGATGTCTACTGACATTTACTAATGGAAAAAGCTAATATCTTTGCAGATATAATAAACATGGCAATTTTCATGGCTTTCACAATTTTAGTTTATTTTTAAAGACTAATTGCTTACAAAAACAATTGTTTATAGCTTAAGACAAGGACGTTAATCTAGACAGTCACCTTTGTAAAAACAAGAGAAAATAACTTAATTCTACATATAATATAATCAGTGCACATTTATACCCCACCCCAGCACCCCAAGATCATAGCATATTAACATTAAATTGGCTTCTGTCCAGCCTTCTCTTGTTATACCACAAAGCCTGTATTTCTTGCAACTAAAAAGTAATTGTTTATTTTAATATCTTTAACACATACAACAGTCATTGAAAAGGCTGTCCCCATATCTAAAACATCCCTGACTATATACTACAAAAACTGCTTTACTATATGTAACATGTAGTTTATATCATGAAATGTTTTATACAAATACCAATAAGGACAAAATTGTTTCACTTAATTACTTCCCTTTTATTGTCCTCTAAACATTAATAACATAATGTGTGGTGATATGTTTTATAGCCCACCCAGAAGTTTGCAAAGTCAAACAAATCTAGTCTTTTTCAGCCACTTTTTCTTGCAAGGTCATAGTTCACAATTAATTAATTAATTCCATTGCTTCCACTAGTGCCGATAATTTTTTATTGTTCAGCCCCACAACCAGAGTCCTATGATTTTTTCCAGAGGAAGGAGTCGAGGCAGAGTGAGAGGGAGAGCGAGAGGCAGAAGCAGAGCAAGAGGACAGAGAAATTTATAACTGCTTCTAACAACCCATTTCCTGACCTTGTATGCACTCAAGACATTTTTAATCTTACAGACATTAGTCTTGATGAACACTGTTTACATAGAGGCTTGAACATCATTCCCTCACAAAGGGCTTCTGTTACTAATGTTTTAATTGATCTTAAACTTTTTTGCAGAAAACTTAACTTAAAACAGGGCATAAAAACAAGAATTTTAATGCTTTTATCGATGGTACTGATGTTGATGAAGTTACTAGCTTTGGTGTTTTAGCTAACTCTGATGGGTTGCCTATTGATGCTATTGATTGTGATTCTGATTCTACATCTACAGGCAGTGATAATACTGATTTCAGAAGTTAGTCCAGTGTCTCCTTTAAAAAGGAAGAGCACTTTTGATCCCCCTCTTAATCCAGCTTTAAGCATTTTTTCTAAGGTTTGTGAAAGAGAAATAAGAGCTACTTTAAACAGTAAAACTTATTTTAGATGGCATAATTTAACTAAGAAAGAGAGGGCAGCAGTTGATAGCCTTAGTGTGAACCCTGACATTAAAATCCTTAAAGTTGACAAAGGAGCGGGCATTGTTATTATGGAAACTAAATGTTATAACAGTAAGATGGAAGCTATACTAGCTAATACTGAGAAATACAAAATAGTTTCCCCTGATTTTGTTTCTAACAGTTTTTTGAGAATTGATAATACCTTAGCCAGACTATATCAGGACGGTAGTATTTCAGAGCTGGAAATGGATTACATGGACGTTAAATCACCACAGGTGGACAGATTTTTTGAGATACCAAAAACCCATAAAAAACTCTACAGATCCCCCTCTTAAGCACATTGTGGCATCTGGGAAAAACAAAACAGAATTTATTTCAGTCTTGTTGGATTTCTTCCTTAATCCTTTAGTTCAAGATTTTCAATTTTACCTACAGGACTCTTGGGCATTTTTAGATGAACTCTACAGGTGCCCACCTCTTGATGGACAATGCACACTAGTTACTTTGGACGTAGTAGCTTTATACCCCAGCATTCCTCACCATGAAGGGTTGGAAAATGTGACCAATTATCTTGTCAAACATACGTCTGCTCCCCCTCAGAGTTATCACTTTTACCACTTTACTCAAGCTGGTTTTGGATAATACATTTTTTCACATTTAATGGTATCTTATACCAGCAACTTCAAGAAGTAGCCATGGGAGGTAAGGTAGCTCCAGCATATGCCAATTTAGTACTTTGTTCTTGGGAAGCTGACATTTTATTATCTAAGCTAGAGGGTTTCAAGTTTGTCAGTAATTACAAGCGTTTTATTGATGATTTTTTTTTCTTGTGGAAAAGGTCTCTTATGGAACTATATTGTTTTCTTGATCAGGTGAGCTGGAGTATACAGTTTTGGATTTTACTGTCTCTGGAAAAGGGAATGTAGAACATTTCTTGGACATTACCCTGGCCTTAGATCCCCTTACTTACAGATTCTCTTCCAACATCCATAGGAAAAGCACTTTTCGTAACAACTACCTTGATTTTTCGAGTCAACATCCTGCCTTTATGAAAAGGAACATAGATAAGGGGCAATTTGTATGTCTTAGTCATACTGTTAGTGATGATGATGTTTTTTCTAATGAAAGTTAGTTTCTGAAACAACCTTTTGTTGACAAACATTACCCTGAAAATCTGGTTTCTGATATTTTGAATGAAGTTACTTCATTTAGATAGAGTAAATATCCTCCCATTCTTAAATTTGGTTACATTCCCAAGACTTCAGCTCCTGCTGATGACCTCACCAGATTTCCCCTTCCCATTTCTCTAGATGCAGACCCCATTAGGAACATTTTGTCTAAGAATTGGGATATTATTAAGAGTAGCCATGAATTGTCCAGGGTATTGGGTGACACCCCTAGTTTTAGTTACAAGAGAACTAGGTCTCTGAAGAATCTTTTCAAAAAAAATCCCCTTCTCTTCTTAGTTGCCCTCTTTGTTTAGTTCTTGTACCTGACAAAAGTGCTTTTTGCATTAAAATTTGTCCTGCGATTCTACACACTGCTGTGATTTTTTTGTTTTACTAGTTTTGGTTGCTGATTTTTGTGGTTTCAGGTATAAAATAATGTCATCTACAAATAGAGCCAGCTTCTCTTGACTACCATACTAACTATATTCTTGAATTTCTGGGTCCCTTATTTTCTTTGCCAGTGGTTCTAAATATAATGTAATCAACAAAGGTGAGAGAGGACACACCTGTCTAGTTCTTCTGCTCAAGGAGAGCTTATCAGAGAGCAACCACCCACTTTAATTTTCACCTCAAATCCCTCATTTATCCTCCTAATCAACCCTATATTTTTTCAGGGAATGCAAATACTTCCATTGCTCTGCTCATAAAGTCCCGGCTCACTCTGTCAAATGCTTTCTCTGCATCAAGACCTACAAACAACAGTGGTATTTTCTTGCATTCTGCTTCCTTCTGGATCATCAATGTTCTGTTAATGTTGTCAAATGTTTGCCTTCCCTCCCTTCCACAAAACCACATTGATCCATATTTATCAGTTTTGGCATCATTTTTGGCATTCTTTTGCTGTTATAGACATAAACAAATTTATAACCATGATTTAGTATTGAAATGGGCCTGTATGAAGCTGGATCCAATGGATCTTTACCTTGTTTAGGTATTACAGCTACTACTGCTTTCTTCCAGGATGTTGGTACTTCTCCTCCTCTTAAAATACTTTTAAACAAAACCTTCCAGATCTTTATCAGTTTCTTTCCTCCTAGCTTCCAAACCTCCTCAGGAATACAATCTATTCCTGGGGACTTTACTTTAGATTGGTTATACAGCACTATTTTTATCTCATCTCCTACTATCCTAACATTTAGTAACTGAGCCTCCTCTACCTCTAGCCTGGGTATATTTAATTCTTAATTCTTCCATAAACATTTCCATGTGTACCTTTTCTTGATTTACATATTTCTCTGCTTTATACTTCTACAACATCCCTTGTTTTCTTCCTTGTTATAGTCTCCCTAAGCTTGGTGACATCCCTTTCTATTTTCTGTTGCCTGAGTGGTTGCACTAAATGTTTTTGTGCTCTAGGGTTATTATCAATAAACAGTTCCTTAACAGCAATCTTTTTAAACTCATGCATATTATCAAGGTAATCCCTTATTTTCTATTTAGCATTCTGCTGTTCCTCCTCTTCTTGTTCTGTGAGATTCCCCCTATTTTATAGTACTTTAACACTTGTCAGTCCATCTAAGTAATTCTTGTTACTTCTTAACCATATCTCCCTTTCTTTTATTTCCACCCTATTTTTAAATTCCACTTTGATTTTAATCTAGTCCCTAGCTATATTTTCAGAAGAAATTTCTATCTTCTCTAATAGCTCCTGAATAATTTCCACTGCCCATTTCTTAAATTCCTCTCTTTTCAACGGATAGGTGGGAAAGTGCCAGTGTCTCATTTTTTATTTCATTACCCTGTATTTTTGTTTTAATTATTGACACGTGATCTGAAATAGTTATTGGATACACATTAAGACCTTCAATTAAATGCACGTATTCCTGAGACATGTATATTCTGTCTAGCTTAGCCCAGATTTTGAATCTTGGAGAATAGTATGTAAATTCACTCCAAACTCCTAGTACTAAATTCACATCTTCCATGCCAAATGTTTTCATAAATACCTTAAAAAATTACCCTTCTTTGTTATATTTTCCCTTCTGGGGCCTCCAGACACATCTTCACTGTTGCAAATCAAATTCCATTTTCAACCTATAAGTAATATTCCTTGCTGAAAGCTGATTATTTTTCCCAGAATTTTCTTAAGCTCCATTATAGCAGTTTTTGGTGGAATATAAATACATGCCAGTGTAATCCTTCTCCCTTGCCAGTAGCCCCTTAATACTATAAAACTTCCATTATTGTCTTTTACATTTTTTTCTGTTGCCTTTTACATTTTTTTTTCTGTTACTATTGGAGCTCCTCTTACTGCGGTGGTGGTGCTGCGGTAGTGTTGTCACCTCACAGTTAGACTTTGCACGTTCGATTCTCAGTTAGAGCGTCTTCTGTGTGTCGACATGCATGAATGGGCGTTCCTTCATCGAAGGTTGTGCATTAGGCCCAGCCAGCCAGCACGTAAAAATCTACTGCCAATCATTAGCGGACCGGAGTTCCACTGTGGCGACCCCTGACCGGGAAAAGCCAAAATACAGTTTACTATTGGAGCTCCTCTTGCAATTAATATAAGTACTCCTGTCCTCCTCTGCCCCAGATACTCTGCTGATTAACCATTGTGAAAACCTTTCTTTCTCAAATTCACATGTTTAGTTCTTTCCAAATGTGTCTCCTGGAAAATAGATACTTGCACTCTGCATTTTTTAAAGTAATTCACTACTATTTCTTTTTTGTATTTATCTGTGAGACCGTTAATGTTTAAGCACATTATAGAAAGTATGTTCTTGAGGGATTATTCTTCCCACCATTTATGTATAACAGCTTTTTCTGTTAAATGTATGGTTCCAACTTTTGTATTCAATGCATGAACCAGTTGGCAGGTTAATCTTTTATACAACTGTTTCTTGTCATCTCCATTTGAGCCCATGCCACATCTTGCAGAATGTTTTGTTTTATTGAAAACCCTAAAACAAAATTACACCCCCAATACCCCCATAAAATCTAATAACTTAATAACACACAAAACGATGTATATAATAAGAACAAATGTTCTAAAATGATAGCCACACCCACAGGTTAGAGACACCCAAAATAAAAGGTCATTCATGCTAAGACACATGACACAGCCTGTGCTTTTAGTAAATGCTATCTGATTTTTGTCTTATCTTTATAGCCCTCCCAGCTAGGAAAACACTTGAATGCTTTCAGTTAACATTTTCTCCAAGCCATTTCTCTTTATCAGATTGTCTTCTGGTGACATGAAAACCAGACACAGACTGCTAAGGATACCTTGTTTACCAGAAAAAGACTTATAATATTCAATATTCTTTTCCATTTACATGTTTTGTAGTATACTTGTTCCTGGATAAATCCCAGGGTGAACCCAATAATTTGCCTATGCAAGCATGAGAAAAAGCACACTAATTTTTCTTTTGCTGTGCTTTCTCAACCAGACCCTTCCTTTCTTCTTCTCTTCCCTCACATTGCAGTGCATACAGTTCTTAAAACTAAACAAGTAAAAAGAGAGAAGGGAGAAAAAGAAAAAAAAAACAAAACCACCTGTTTATATTAATATCGCCATTACATTAAAAAAGAGCTAAAAAAGCTTTACTTCCTAGCTTGCTAAGAAAATCATGCAACATTTAAATATTACCATTAAAAGAAAAAAATGTATTTTACTTACAGTAAACTTTCTCCTTTCCTTCCCTCTTCAAAGTAGTTCTCCAAAGCTTAATAACATAATATAGGGCATATGCTTTAGAGTCCCCTACAAGTTTAGTAAAGTCCACAGAAATTCAATATTTCCAAATTCTCTTGTTCTGCTATGTTTCACAAATATAATTATTGCTTTGTAATTCCACATTTGTTTGTTCACAGGTAACTGATTTTATTCTCCAAACATTAATAACATGAAGCAGGGTATACGCTTAAAACTTTGCACAAGTTTACAAAGCCCAAGGAAGTTCAATATTTTCAGATTTTCTTGTTCTGTCATAGTTCACATATATAATTCATAGGCCAACGGCCTTGGAGCCTTTAAAAGCCTAGCCCATAGAAGTGCCCTGGCATCATGTCACCATCAGTTCCCGCTGCCTCTATCAAGTAGAGCCACTGGAGTGATCCCTGGGGTGAACTTTCTGTTTCCCATCCACTCATCAAAATTTCTCTTGAAAAGGGCCAGTGAGGTGCTCTGATTGACATGTATGGGAAGTCTATTCCACAGCATGGGCAGTGTCTGAGTTATGAACCTGTCTCTTCAGCATGTTCTGTTGATTGTGGTAATAAGGCTGAGGTCCCTGGAGCGTGTAGTGCAGAGGGATTGGGATTTCTTTAGGTGTAACATTTCTAACAGGGCTGGGTCAAACATGGTTTTGTAAGTCAAACAGAGATCACCTCTTAATAGACAATATGAGACAGAGAAAAGCTGTAGTTTTTTTGAGTTTGTCCATGTAGGGCATGTGTTTAAGGCCTAATATCCTCTTCATGAGGTACTTTTGTGGCCTTTCCAGCTGTTGCAGGTGTTTAGTGAGGTACATGCCAAATGGGGCATTATACTTGATGATTGGTCTAATGAGGGAAGAGTAGAGAGAGATGATGACCTCTTTCTTCCTGGATGCAAAACCCTTGTTAATGAGATGTGCCACATAGAAAGACTTTCTGACCACAGTGGCAATGTCGTGGTTGAAGGAGAGGTCATTGTCAACCTGTGTCCCCAGATCTGTTATAATGCCTTCAGTGTTCAGTGGGCTACCATCAATGTGGTAATTAGTGGGAACTGAATTTTTTCCAAAGGGGATGACGACACATTTTTTTAACATTAAGCTTAAGGCCATGGTTTTGACACCAGTCGTTTGTTTCACTGAGGCCTTTCTGTAGGATGTCTACATCACTTGGGGAATTAATAATGGCTCCCAGCTTGCAATCATCGGCAAACTTGGTCAGCCAGAGGCCCTCTGTGTTGGCCTGGACTTATGAGAAGTAGATGCCAAACAGGAGAGGACCCAGGACTGATCCCTATGGGACTCCTCTCGTGACTGGTCAGCAGTCTGACTTGGAATCTGCTACTTCTATCTGTGAGACAATTTTCAACCCACCTAGTGATATAGGGGTTGATGCCTAGTTTGGTGAGTCTATCAATAATTTGTGAGTGGGGAATGATATTAAAGGCTTTGGCCATATCGAGGTAGGCTGTATGAATGGCCTTGCCCTCATCCACAGCTCTGGTGACTGACTAAAAGTACTCAACCAGGTTGAGCAGTCATGATCTACCCTTCACAAAACCAAATTGTGTGGGATCCAGAGTTTGGAGATTCCCTATATCATTGTTAATTAGGTCCACGATGATGCGCTCCATAGCCTTACATATCAGACTCATCAGGCTAATGGGGCAATAATTCCCAGGGTCTGTAGTCACTCCCCCTTCTTTATAGAGAGGGATGACTGTAACAACGTGCCATTCTGTGGGGACAAAGCCTGTGGTGAGGCTATGATTGAACAGAGCACACAATGTGGTGCCAGTTCACTTTGTAGTTCATGTAGAACACAGCCAGGGATATTGTCGGGTCCCATGGAATCTGTATTCTTGGCCTTGAACAATACAGCTTTAACCTGTGCTGCAGTAATGCAGGGTGCTTGGCATATTTCCGGTATTGTGATTGGTCCTTTGGGGGGAGGGGTAAAGTTGGCACTGAATCTTTCGGCCAGTATGTTGGCAATATCTGTTGGGGCAGTATAGGAGGTAACATTGTGCAGTAACTCAGAGAAAATCTGGGTATTGTCATGGAGATTCTTGATATAACTGTAGAAGTCTTTGTGGTTTGTTTTAGTGTCTGCTGCAATTCTGCCTTTGTAGCTAGCTTTAGAGGTTTGAATGAGGGATCTCAACTTTTCATTGAGGCTAATAAGGGAGTTTTTCCAGTCTTGGGACTTCACCTTTTTCTGCAACAATTTCTTTCTCCTGTTGTAGAGTTTGTTAATGGCAGAAGACCACCAGATTGGCTTCCTTTCTTTGGAGGAAAGCATCTTGGTTCTGTTGGGTATGGCTAGTTCCATGCATTTATGTATGTGTTCGTACAGTGCATTGGTGTATGATTCGGCGGTCATGCACATATTTTCCATTTGCATGGGTGCTGTGAAGTTAGCTGCATCTGTTTTTAGGAGCCCAAAGTCAGCTTTGGAGAATTTTTTTCTGGTAGTGTGGGTGAGATGTGGATTTCCATTGTAATTAGTTTGTGGTCGAATCTAACCAGAGAGGAATTGACTATTGGTGTTGAGCAACAGTTGTCCATGTTAGTAATAACCAGGTCAAGGATGTTGCTTTCTCTAATGGGGGTAAGAATAAACTGGTCCAGTGCATTGGAATTAATTAATTCTAGGAAGCGTTGGGCAAGTATATTGATGCTTGAGTAGTTTCTCAGTTGATGGAAGGGTAGTTGAAGTCACTCAGTATGAGAGTGTTGGGCTGGACCCTAACAGTTTCCAGGATGCTTAGTAATGTGGAGTGAGACTCTTGGGGTATGGTTGGGGACCTATAGCAGGCTATGACCTGAATTTCTGTCTTACCCACTTGTACCTGAAGTATCTCAGATGCGTTATGCTGGGCTACTAGTCTGGATGTGTGCCTATCCTTTATGAATATGGAGATGCCGCCGCCTTCGGAGTTTTGGTCCATGTTTTGGGGACGAAAGGTGTGGAATGCGTTATAGCCTGGTAGCGCAGGGGTGCTTCTGCTGCTTTAAACCAGGTCTCCGTTACAGCACAAATGTCGATGTTCTCCATTTTGAGGAATGCTTCGAGCAAGTGCATCTTGAGATTTAGACTTATAGTGTTGAGCAGCATGACCCTCCAATTGCATTTATTTATAGCTATTATGGCGGTAATTTCATCTTTGGAGCACTACCTTAAAAGGCACTATAGGGGTGGCAAGAGCCTTAGCCAGTATCCGGAAACCTAGGGGTGACAGATACAGGCCATCTCTGGCAAAGCATCGAGGTCTGTCGATCATGTCATCCCAAGCAGACAGATACTGGATCCCCTTACAATGACACCAGAAATGTAGCCAATTGTTGAAGTCAATCATTTTCTGCTTGTACTGCAGTATCATTCTGGGCAATGGTAGGATGCTGCTCAGGGCTAGGGTCATACCTGCCTTGGCCACATAATCCAAGAGCTCCTCCATGTCTCTTTTCATGTAGTCATGGACAATGACAGAGTCATACTTTTACTTGTTGTTGAGTGACCTGAGTGCATGTGTTATGTGTCAGATCCTGGCACCCAACAGACAGCTAACTGTTACCTTTTCCTTATTCAGCCTCCAGACATCAGTGTGCCTCACTATCGAGTCACATATGTTTAGTGTATTGGGCAAAGCTGTTTTGCCTTATGAGCTTAGGTTGAGGGGCACACTGTGTAGGTGAGCTATGTGTCTTGTGATTTGTGCTGTGTTGTGGTGGTTGAATGCATTTCAGATTTGGAGGTCTCTGCTGTTTGGGTAGATTTCTATTGAGAGCCTCCGCGAAGGTGGGTATGTGGTTTGTGTTTTTACGTGAGAGCTGTGATGGTGGGTGTTCTGGAGGGCTATGTGTTCCATGTGGTGTGGTGCAGGTGTTGACCTTCTCCTCTTGACCAGCTATTCTGGTCTTAGCTGGAGAGTGCATATCTTCCAATTTGGATATATAAGTGCATCTCTCACAAGTCTGACTGTTGGGAGGTAAAAAGAGAGGGTTGTCTGTGTACATGAGGCAGTTGCTACACTGCCGCAGAATGCCCAGGTTAACCAGAATAATAGGAGAAAGCACAGGGAACAGACCTTTAGACATGCCAAGAGGGATGGGCATTATTAATAAGTACCGGAGCTGTTTCTTTATAGGACATTTAGTGCTGTTAGCACTTATGTGTGCTACAATAATTGCTACATGAAGCCAAATGAAATACTAGGTGAATAAGCTAGTTAAATGCAAGAGAGAAGAGACCTATCAAGATCTAAGGGAAAAATTGAAGAGCAGACTTTCTGGCACCAGTAATAGTTTACCCTAGCTTAGTGGTGTGGCACGGTGCGCAAACCTGTGCAAACAGAGGCTTTTAAAGCAGAACATTGAAAGGGAGCTAGAAACCACTCCTCTTGTGGTAAATAGGCTACCTAGTGCTTACCACTCCCACTGATAAGCTGAGAGGCTTCCCTCTAACACAGAAAGGTCTGGGGAACTCAGAAACTACAATACAGTCCTTAATACAGCAAATATGTATCTGGACTACTCTAGTAACAGGAAAGGTGGGAAAACAAGCTATAACTTTTTTAAAAAATATAACAGTAGCAAACAAGCAAAATGATTTAAACAAATTAACCAATTAACCAATAAAAAAGCTCAAAACTTAGCCCTGTTACAGCAGTCTTCAATTAGACAAGTTATAGCTGCACACTCCTGCCATTAGGATGCAGGGGAACCTTCTCCAAAAAAACATGGCCTGGCTTAGTGCTCAAATTATACAAACAAAGCTAGATTCAGCAGGTCTGAATCTAGTCTATGCTACAGCAAACAAGGCTCACCAATTTCAGAAGGAAACACTTCAAATAAGCAGGCAAAATAAGCCTTTAAGCAGAAATTCCCAGCTCAGAAGGGCAGAATCTACTCTCTCCTCCCACAAGAGTGCAGACCACAAACCTTCTTAATGTAAAATAACTGGCCTGAAGCCCAAGTGCTTAAACCAGAACTAATACACTTTTAGAATAACAGACACTAAGCCTTCAATCAGCAACTCCCAACTTAGAAGGATGTAAGCTACCTGTCCTGCCACAAGAGTGCAGACCACACACCTTCTTAATGTAAAACAACTGGTCTGAAGCAAGTGCTTGAACCAATTGGCTTAGAATAACAGTTACAATTTAATTAGGCTACTAACAAGCAGTAATAAATACAGCAGAATAAACGCAATTGAGTACTTTTAAGAACAGGCAGTAAAAGCAAAATAAAGTAATAAAGTAGGAAGAAACACAAATACAGTAAAAGCAGATGAATAAAGTGCATTTTTTTGGTTAAGTGGGAAGGAATGAAACACGATAACTTAAGGTTGATGAACTGAGGGAGTGGGCCTTCCCAAATGATCTCTCTCTACTCAGTAGAATAAGCTGATGATGTGGGACCAGGAGAAGTGTCCAAAATGAGATTTACAGTAGGGGTGGGCAACTCAAAAGCCACCAAATTTAAGAACACAACAAGGACTGGGTGGGTGGGGAACTCTTAAAACTTCAACAGAACAGAAAACTTAAAACAAAACAAATGTAATACTAGAATAAGATACAAAAATAGAAGTGACCAAACCTTAAATAAAGAGCTTCAAATCAAAATTAAATGCAGAGATGAGTGATAGTCAGAGCAATGCAGACTACACAAAGACTTCAGATAACTACATATATTCTAAATAAAAGAGCAATGCTGTCTCTCAGCTCCTCCCACTAATTAAATTATGCTATTCACAGTTTGCAAAGGAATTCTTGGTAACTTTTTTAGATGACCCTAGCCAAGAACTCTTAAAACTCCAACAGAACAGAAAATTTAAAACAAAACGAATGTAATACTAGAATAAGATACAAAATAGAAGTGACCAAACCTTAAATAAAGAGCTTCAAATCAAAATTAAATGCAGAGATGAGTGATACTGAGAGCAATGCAGATCACACAAACACTTCAGATAGCTACAGATATTTCTAAATAAAAGAGCAATGCTGTCTCTCAGCTCCTCCCACTACTTAACTAATGCTATTCATAGTTTGCAAAGGAATTCTTAGCAAATTAATTCTTGGTAACATTTTTTAGCCAAGAACTCTTAAAACTCCAACAGAACAGAAAACATAAAACACAACAAATGCAATACTAGAATAAGATACAAAACAGAAGTGATCAAACTTTAAATAAAGAGCTTCAAACCAAGATTAAATGCAGAGATGGGTGATACTCAGAGCAATGCAGACCACACAAACACTTCAGATAACTACATATATTTCTAAATAAAACAGCAATGCCTACTACTGCTGCTACTTCTTTTCAAGTCAAGGTTACTTCCTACCCAGAAAGATACTGTTAACAAGTAGTCACTCTTTTTATTGTTTCCTGCTCCTTTTTCCACACTTTTACTAGAGTTATATCACTGTCACTGAGATTCCATGTATGCTGTTTTCTCATTCCTTCTTTAATTTCAGTTTTATTTATTGTTGACTTTGATAGTCATCATTCTACATTTGTTAACTGAGGGAGTTGTAATTGTCTAAAATGTGTTACTACTCATTTTGTATTGCTCTCAATCATTACATCTTGTTTATATATATTGCACTACAATAACTTACTTTTATATTCATAATTTTCCTGGGTCAACTTCTACTCTACCATTCTTATAATTCCTGAATTAAGTTATCATCCTTTCAATCTTTTGTTGTCTCATGTTTTGAGCCAAGAATTGGGCTATTGTGGGGTTATTGTCAAAAATTAGTTGTTTTAAAACCACTGCTCTATGTTCCTTCAGGTTTTCTAATTAGTTTTGCATAGATACTGATTCTTTCAGTTGCTCTTCTACCTTTTCTTGTTTGCTTTTATAAAACCTTACTTTTTAAGCCCTATAGATACATAATATGACTATTATTACATATTTCATTTGCTATTATTGTAATCATATTTCTCATCTTCAGATTACAGTTATCCCAATTTTTGCATGCTTTTTATTGTTTATACTCAACTGCATAACATTTTAGTTAAAATTCGAACTATTCAATCATGAATTGACTTCCTTTTCAGAATAACTTCTGGAAAAATGGTAATGTTCACCAGAACAGACTTTTACTTGCTCACAAAAACTAATTTATACAGGTAAATGTTCTTACACTGTCACTGGATATGATTTCATAGTTAGGACAATGTTACTATGTTCCTTTGAGATAAAACAGCTATCTAATCTTGCCTAGAACCATATTTTGCTGACAATGTGTATATTCCATGTCATTCTTTGTTATTTTCCTTACATCCAAAAGCCCAAATAAATGCATATATTTCTCTACTTATATGACATCAGCCAGCATTCTATGGTATCTTAGCCCTTTCTTCTCTCCTATAATGTTACAGTTTCTTGCTCCCACCATATATCCTTGATGAAGGGCTATAACATCTCCCATGATATTCTTTACATCTTTTCTCATTGCCTTTGGTGGAATATATAGTATTAGTTATTATGCCAACAACCTCTTACCACTATAAATCTTCCCTGCTGTATTTTCTTTTTTCCTCAGTCCTTAGTTCTATATAATTTTTAATTAATACTATGACCCATTTTTGCACTCCTTCTGTTTCTGCAAAGAAACACTCCTTCCCGCTTTTCTTTACAAAAAATATGTGCATTATAGTTCAGGTGCATTCTTATGTAGCATTATTACTTGGGCATTAATAGTGTAAATATAAGTCAGTATCTTCTCCTGCTTCTTCCTAGCAACCAGGCCATTAACAACCCAGACCAATAAATAAAAGTGTGCCATAATGAAGTGTATATTTTATTCTAGTCCTTGCCTTTCTGTTATGAACTTTTTAATTCCTTCATAAGCAATTTCTATTCTTTTTGTATTATTTATTTAAAAACATTTAATTTTCATGTCACTTTATATACTTGTGTGTAATATTGTCTCTGCTGAACATTATCTATATTAGACTCTCAATTCTCTCCCTACACAATAAATAAACAGCACATTGACTATATACATATTTTAACATGGCAACAGGCTGATGCTCTACACAAACAGCAGTATAAAGTTTATTCCAATCCTCTCTAGCATCACCCTGATTTGCCTTTAGGTTACAGAACTTCTATTTTAACTCACTTACCTGTTTATTGCTCTTGTCTGTTGCAGCTGACATTTCAAACCGTCCTTTATTCTTCTGTCGCTACATAGTTAGGCTGTCACTAGGCTATCTGCATTCTTTCATACTCATTTAAACAGACTAAATTACAAGCGCGCGCGCGCACACACACACACACACATGCACACACACACACATACGCGCACACACACACACACACACACACACACACACACACACACACACACACACACACACACACACACACAAAACATTCAGAAAAAGCTCTTTGCTTAGGCACTGCTAGAATCATAGAATTGAAAGGAAAATATTAGCTCTCACTTCAGGCATGAACCCAAGACTTTTCTGCAGCAAGTACACATCTTTTAAAAGATAACTCTTTTAACAAGAAAGGCAAGGTGCTTTCCATTAGTGCTGGAGACAGGTCAGTCTGGAGACGAAGAATCGCTGTTAACACATTTAAGCCTAACCCAGATCATGCAAAATGAAACAGTTATTTTCCTCACTAGCATTTACTAATATCAATGCTGTTTAAATATATTTCTAGTATGTAGCTTTTATATATTAATTATACAAAACAGACTTACCAATGTATACATTTCTCTGGATTTAATCAAGATCACACAGTAAGTGTTTTCAAATTATTTTTGAGAACCTTGCTATCTACTTTCAGTCAATATGTATCTCATTAATTTTGCACACATTCCTGGACCTACTGCATACATTACAGAACTAATTTATGCAATATTGTCTATTGGCTTCTATCACATAATATACTAGTTTCATTTTTCATTCAATAACCATTTACTTCTCTCTCCCTTCCTTCCATGTGGTTACTGAACATATTTTAAAAACAAAGAACAGGGACTTCTACTGACAGCATGCAGTATAGCCCCCCCCCCCCATTCAGTTAAGCATAACCTTTTATTTTTAAGTACATTTCTTACATTATTACATTTATAGTAATGAAATAATTATTTTCTGTTAGTATATAATGATTTCAATGGCTTTAACTTGTCATTCAAAATGCAACTCACATTTTGGCTATATTATATAATTCTTCATATAACATTTTTTTTAAGTAGTGTCCTCATGCAATGCTCCTGGTGTATTTAATGGAGTCTTCTGCTTTCTTTTTAAACCTGTTTCTTATCCTTTATTTTAGCCAGCCTTTATCTGTTGACTGGCTGTTTGTACCCTCACTATCTTCTTCTGTTTCTGTCTATTGCTTTAATTTTGCCAGTTCATCTTATGCCTGTCAAGGGATCTGTGCAGGTTTTTAATCCAAGTGGATAGAATATTTAAGGTTATTCAGGATACAATAACTTGCAATTCCATTTCTCTGCAGAGTTTTATAGAAGGAAGAAAAGCATTTCTATTAGTTTATGTTTGCAATGAAATGCCATTATCCACATAAACTCTTGTCATTTTGACAAAGATTCTCATAAATATCTTTTTCATTTGAAGACATAACATTGTGTTCATTTCCATTTACAACTGCTTCCTGTCCTTCACAATCAAACTACACGTCCAACTGTTTATACTTTCTATATTTTATTTTATAGTCTGACATATTATGATACTGCGGTGGTTGTGCAGCGGTAGCATTGTCGTCTCACAGTAAGACGTTGTCCTGTTCGATTCTCAGCTAAAGCGTCTTCTGTGTGGAGACATGCATGAATGGGCATACCTTTGTTGAAGGTTGTGCGTCAGGGCTGGCAACTCGGCACATAAAAATCTACTGCCAATCATTAGCGCACCAGAGTTCCGCTGTGGCGACCCCTAACTGGGAAAAGCCGAAAGACACAACAAGTCTGATATATTATGCCCTCTTTCCCACATTGCTGACATCTTTTTGCACTTTCATATATAAATAACATGTGCTTGGTAGATACCAGTACCTTAACACCCCCTTACCCAATTTATGTATACATTATACGTGCCTCTGGGATGTAGCTCAGCAATTTGAACTACATTTGTACCCTCAAACACTTCTATCTGAAGTAGCATCTCACTCTACACAGTATTACACCCTGAATTCTCATTACTACTTTGTAAATCTGCATTGTCTTTTACATTCTTTATATCAGCAGATAATATATCTTTTTCATAATCTTTTAGAAATTGCACAATCAACTTTTTCAGCTGACAGTTGAACAACTAACACTGAAAGCTCCTCCAACAACTCCACTCATCTCACTGTCTCATTTCCCACCATTATACATCTTCTGACAACTGCTCTTCCACCAGAACAGGATGATATGAATCGAGTGTGGAAATGTTCATATTGCCCTGACCAAATTTTCCTTGGCAGAAAGAGTACCAGCTCAGGTCTCTCCTGAAAAAATGCTACTGGCCTGTTAGGAATAACCTACACAACAAAGTTAAAATAAATAAATATATATAAGTATAACATATGCACATATGAATACACGTGTTTATATATATATATATATATATATATATATATATATATATAGAGAGAGAGAGAGATATGTATAGATATAAATATATATGTTTACTATCAAAATGGCATTGCATACCTCCACCATTCACATTCCTGACCCAGAACAATGAAAAAGATTACGACTACTGTGTAGAATGTCAATTCCTTCGAAGGAAAGAACTGACATTCAAAACTCACCATCTTGAAAAGAACATCTGCTACAAGGTAGAAAATGTCCTACTGTTTTGTAGGGGGGCAAGCCCCCCCCCTGCATCCCCACACCCCCCTTATATATTCTAACCCCAAGATCACACTACAGTGAGAAAAAGGGTAATTTTCCTGATCCCCACTGTAGTGCGATGCCCTGAAAAACACAGATGCTCCAAACTGCGAATACAATCTCCACATCGATGTTTCACAGTAGATAGGAACTATGTTCACAGTTTTACCTCTCTGCTGCTCTGTTTTCATTCTTCTAACTGTCAAGGTAAGCCACCTCGTCATTTTGATTGTAAGCCATATATATATATATATATATATATATATATATATATATATATGAGTCCCCTTCAGAATGCCGAAATTCAAAACTTTGAAACCCATATGATCGCAGACCATATGTTCAAAGTTTTGAAATACCGACATTCTGAACAGGAAATCACATACAGCGCGGACTGGGATATTTCCCTTGTTCTCGCTGTAGTGCGATCTCGGAGTTGGTATATTTAAGTAGGGGGGTGTGGGGGGCACAGCGGGTGAAGCCCCCCTGCTATACACAGTTTAATGTGTGTTTTTTTTATTTTTACGGGTCTAGTTCACATTTTCGAACATTCAAATGTTCGATCATATGATCTCGACCATATGAATTTCGAACATTTGAGTGGTTGGTTATGTGAAGTAGACCTATATATATATATATATATATATATATATATATATATACATATATATACATATATATATATATATATATATATATATGTGTGTGTGTGTGTGTGTATACAGAAGAGTACCCGGGGAGGATGAGGAAGGTAGCTGGCAAGGGTACAAGGTTTAATGACACAATTAGCAGATGCCAACTGTTTGGTAGTGCAGTACTAGCATTCATTTCCATGCCAACATTCACAAATAAATGGCAATACTGCTTCTGAGGTCAGGAATAAAGCTCCTTTGCATTCATATGTGGTATAAGCTGCAGCAAGCTGCTTGGTACAACAAGTGTAGTAAGTGTTTTTTTTTTAACACCTTTATTGAATTCTCACTAAAGACATAGGTTAACATACATTAACAGAAAAGAAAACAAACCATTTTAACATTTTTGCATTTAAATACAATATACATCACATAGATTTTCTTTGCTACTGTCATCAGTTCAATATTACAAACTTTTGCGGAATTCCTGCCTTCCCTTACAGTTCACTCCTCTTCCTCTTAAACATTATTATGCATGTACTGTTCCCAAAATTTCCATTTACATCTATGTAGTTTGTCAAGATGCCTCTTCCAGTTCTCTTCTCTCCTTTATAATATTCAGTACCTCAGATACTGTTGGTGTAGACTTTGATTTCCATTTTCTAGTAATTGCTTTTTTGGCAAGCAACAAAATTAAAGTTATTAAGGCCTTACTATGTCTAGACAATTCAGATAATCTATCCTAGCTCAAAAGAATCATTTCCAAGCTTTCAGACATTTGTTCACTCAATATTTCTGATAGAGCACTCCTTAGGGAATTTTTAAAATCTGCCAACTCATTACATTCTCAAAATATATGTTCCCAGTTACCTCTTTCTTCTCCATCACACTTCCAATATTTGCTATCTACCTGTGGAAAATACTTTGAAGTCTGTTTGGGGTATAAAAATACCCATGCAAACAATTCCAAGCAAAGATCCTAAACCTTCTGGACTTGGTTACATACTTGGAAGGCTTACATATGTCTTTCCATTGTTTTCTTATAAATTGTTTCTCAAGTTTCTCTTCACAGTTGTTTCTAATTTCCTCTGACTGATTCTTATAATTATTTTGCAATATTTTATATGCCCTACTAACTATCCCTTTTTAACAACTGCTTCTGTTCTAGGTTCAAATAAAAACTGTACCACAGCACATCTTTCACTTAAAATCCCACTATCCCTTTCTCTATGCCGTACTCAGAGATTAAGCCCTGGTAAAGAAGGCAGTCTCTATCCTGCAATCCATATGTCTTCTTGGTCTTATCCCACTCTATTACCATTCCTGCTTGAGTTACTTGCTCCCAATATCTTGGTTTATTTGTTAGGTTTCTCCAGTAAAGTCAGCCCCCTTTTGCCTATTTTGTGTAACCCTACTTGCAGTCATCCCTACTGGCAAAATTTCATTTAACCATTCTTGTATTTGCTTAGTTCTTAGACTAATTTCTGCTAGTTTATGAATATAATATTCTGTATGGTTCTTATTATTCTCCTTAAGACTCTGTATCCAAAATCCCACTTTCTCTCCCTCTATTTCTTAAACTTCTCCCTTGCTTCATCATCATCTCTTTCCACTTTGAATTATAACCCTCTGCTTGTGTTAAGTATATAAGCCTTGACTGTGTAGCTGTAAAATATCCCTTCAAATCATGTAAACCTAAACCACATTGTTCTAATGGGAAGAATTAACTTATCCCACTTAACTCTTGCCCTCTTTCCCTCACAGACAAATTCCTTCAATTATTAATTATTTTCCACAACTTCTCCTCTGGTTGGTAAAGGTATGCCTGACCCATATATAAGACTAAAGGGACTAAAAACATTTTTGCTGCTTGTATCTTAATAGCCATGTTCTTAAATAGGAGTTTCCAGTTTATCAATGTTTATATTATCTTTTGTTTAATTTCTTCCCATATATCCTTGGCTACCATAACAGAAGCCTTTTAATCCATACTCCTAAATACTTCATCTTATCATATCCCCATAAATATGGGTATTGCTAAATTAATTTGTGTGTGGGCACATATTTTATGGCTATAGCCTTTGTTTGATCTTCATTAATTTTATATCCCAAAATGACTTGAAACTGTCTCAAAATGTTCCACAACACTGAAATGTCCTTTCTTGGGATTTATCAGGTACAAAATAATATCATCTGCAAATAAAGCCAACTTTTCTTGGCTAATCATTAACTCCCAGCTTACCCTGTGAAATGCTTTCTCTGCTCAAGCCCCACCAACAACAGAGGTATTTTATAATATTCTGCTTCCCTCTGGATCATCATTGTCCTATTAATGTTGTCAAATGTTTGCATTCCCACCACAAAACCAGACTGACCCATACCTACCAATTTTGGCAACACCTTTACCATTATTTTAGCTAGTATAGATATAAACAAATGTAGTTAAGTGGTTGGATAACATTTTACAACTTTAAAGAGTTATTTGTCCCTTAAGTGGTTTGATAAAATTTTACAATTATAAAGAGTTATTTGTCCCTTTTTTCCCCTTTTTTTAACTTTTCAACTTAAACTTGATTGGGTGCCAAATTAGGGGGGGATGAAGCAGAGGGTACCAGAACATCTAGTTATGGTTATTTGTATTTATGTATATGTGTATATATGCGTGAGTACATACACACACACACACACACACATATATATATATATATATATATATATATATATTCATACACACATACACATATATATATATATACACATATATATATATATATATATATAATGTTTGGCATTGAGTAGAAAACAGTTTAAAAGTGACGTTTATAGATGTCAAAACCTGGGATTATTTATGGGGACAAAATAAAATATACTTCTTTTCAGCTTATGAGAACGACACAGATACTCTCACATTTCAGGTTACTTCTTTATAACACACTATCATATTGCTTCCTCAAAAACAGTTCCATTCTTACAGAAAGTACAGTTCATTTTAATCCATCCCACTTTCAGAAGAATTTCACACACAGGTAATTCACTCTCTTCATATAGGACAACAGCTTCTCAAACACAGGATAACTCCCACAAAACTGCTTGTAGAAATATCTCTCAGTTAGCAGTGTTTCTTCTCAATCCACTGTGAATTCTTCTAACTTCTTCAGGAATCTTTTGATCTAGAACACAAGAGGACAGGAATCTTTCTCTTTTAGGCCCTAAGCCTCAATGCACTCTTTCTTTGTTGTGCCTTTCCCATTTTACAGGCAGGGTTGGAGGATTAACACCTTTATGACTGGATAAAACCCCTTCACATAGTCCTTCTCCCTTGACTATATAAGCACATGCATTTGTGCTCCCATACAAATACACACACACACACACACACACACACACACACACATATATATATATATATATATATATATATATATATATATATACACACATACATATATCAGATCAGAAATCAGAATATTTGCCCTTTCCTCACTGTAGTGCGATCTCGGAGTTGGAATATATATTTGGGGGGTGTGGGGGGTGCAGTCTCCCACAATAGCGATTTCGAGTATTTGAATTTCCACTCATGTGAGCGTTCAACTTTCTGATTTTTCATCATTATGATATAGAACATATAATAACTAGAATAGTAATTCCATAGATTATAGTATAAAATGTTCAATCATTTGAGTTGCAGGTTATGTAAAAGCATTGGTTTGTACAGGATGGGTTTAAATAAGCAATTAAATGCCGTTAATCTGAGACATTTGTAAGATAGTAATATCACATCAGAAGTAGAGTTGTTTGGAGAAATTCATATATACAGGTAGTAAAAAAGTATAATGAGAGCATTTAGTGAGAATTTATTATTTTTGTTAATTGCACCTTTTGCTCTAGATTCTACTAAAAACTTTACTAGTGCTGGTCTTTCATTTAGGACCCCCTATTTCTTTCTCTATGCCTATACTCTGATATCAATCCTTGACAGGGAAGGCAATATTTAACCTGCAGTCCAAATAAATTCTTAGCATCCTCTCTTTGTTCCAAAAAATGCCTTGAGAAAAATGCGGATGTCCCACTCAGGTCACATGTAGCAATGGCATGAGTAATAAATGAATAAATATCACAATTTAAAGTTGGTGTATATAGCATAGTATTAGACCATTGGAGGGCACTAGGCATATGTTACAGATATTCCTGTTTACTGATACATATTGAGCAGTTGCATGGAGCAACTTCCTACTATGTATAGCTATTGGGCAATGTGCCATATTTTGAGAACTTACTCAGATGTGCACAAATGGGATTCCAAAACACTGAATGTTAATCCATTCACAACCCCCTTTTTCCCATTTTTCACATGGGGTTGGTGTGTTACTTCAGTAGTGACAATCTAGAGCCAAGGTTTACACTGTTGGGTGGCTAGCCCTGCAGCAGTACTTCTTCCACACCATGCACATTCACACCTTTGGCCAATTTAGTGTGTCCAATCCAGCTATTGCATGTCTCTTGAATTTGGGTGGAAATCAGAACATCCATAGAATGGTTATAAAGGTGAAAACAGAAAGAGTATAGGATGAAGAGGAAGTTTGAGTTCATGCTGTAGAAAAGACTAGGGAAGAAGCAACACAGCGAGCAAGATAAGCAGAGCCAGGATTGTTTAGATACTGTTTAAGCAAGGTATTGAAGATGTTTACCTTTTCTGTTTGCTATAGGTTGGAATGTTGTTCCACAGTTATATGACATATAACGTGAGTAAAGGGAATTTCTGGCAGTGCTATGTGATTTACTGATAGTAGGAGTTTACTGCCATATATATTTGTAAAAAAAAATAACCATACCTCTCAACTGTACCTCATTACAAAGTATGTTCCTCATTTTGGGTATTAAAAAGTCCATGTTCCTCATAATTCCACATTGAAAGGATCTGTTACAAATTCATTGTTAGGAATTTTTAACATATATCCATGTTAATTTGTACTCAGTCATATTACTTCATCAAAACCCTTTATTATAAATAGAAATTAGCACATTTAGCCACCCTGTGTGCTTCCTAGTTGAAGTTAGAAAGCTTTCAGTAAGTGTTCCACATTCTGAGAGGTAGTGTTCCTCAGTTTGGAGATAGAAGGATGAGAGACTGGGTGAATTAGCATGCCATCCATTACTTCTCTTCTGAAAATATGATGTGTACTCAGTAGTCAAAGTAGGATAACAGAACCTAACATGCTTAGAGTAAACATAAACTTCTCTTAGTGTATCCAGCTGTTAATAATAGGTTTTTATTCAGTACTAATTTTTTCTCCACTTCTTCATGCATCTAGTATCATTTTTTCAGCATCACTACTTTTACTGTTAGTTTTATACTTGGAGCCAGTTTTAGACACCAACAAACCCTGCAGTTTTGGGGGGGCCTCCTGATCTTGGGGCATATCTCTCAACTGTTCAGATTTTTGCCACATTTTTGGTCTATTCCAGAAAAATCACAAATTTTATGAGGAAAATCATTGAGGACTGAAGTTACTAAATAGTGACAGACATTTGAGTTTCAGACTTCACATCGTTCAAAAAATGCACACTAACAAATCATTTTATTCTAGCAATTTTCTAAGTTCAAAAGAGCACTATATAAAATCTGTCTCTAATTTTGCATAATTTTAGGCTTTGTCCGGATTTCTTGCACTAAGAGGTATGTATTGGGGGTCCATCAACCACAGCAAGTTACCATGTTTTGTTAAATGTTTGTCAAACCAGCAAAAGTTAGTACAGCTATCTTGAATATCTCATAAGTCAAGTACATAATAATAACTGTGATAGGATGAACAAATCTTAAGGATTTTTAAAATTCAGAGATATGTGTGGTTGTAGTGGCAAACTTTACAATGTGTGTATATGTTTTGTTAAGTAGCAGGCTGTATGATTTCATGAAATGTTTTAACACCAACATGACCCTCATGTCTTAGTTAAATCATGCTAGTAGGCATTCTCTCAACTAAAACTAACATGCACATCTTAATTTATTAATATATTTGCACCACTTGAAAGAGGCAAATTTTTTTTTTAGCAAAATCAACATTTCTGCTCCTTGTCCTGCCTACCCCACCCTTAAATAGTTACCTCTGAGAGTAGAATGTCTGTTTATTTTTCATAATCTCCCTCATACACAATTATACCAGAAGGAAGTCATGCTTGAACAAAGTTATATGTGTAGAAATGGTGACTTGGGAAAACTCCGGTATTCAAGTTTGTAAAGTCATTTTCCTAAACTGATTTCTTGACTGACCTTCAGTTTTCCAGACAGAATGGAGATAATGAGCATAAGGTAACTATGGCTGTTAATTATGACTAGAGTCCCAATTCACAATGTTATTTGTGATCCCTTGACTCCATTCATTTCACTTGAGGTCCCACTGACTAAGCTTGCTGAGGCCTCCTATTAATCTTATTAAGCACATCTGTTGTCTCTTTTGCTGCAGTAGGTCCTCTCAACCAATTTTACCCAGACCCATCTGACACTGTTAATCTGGTGGGATCCCCCAACATTACTTCATTCAGTTAAAGGTCTGACTTTTTTAATACTTCTAGATTCTCTGTTTCTCTCAACAGTGTTTAAATTAATTCCCCATTAATTAATCCTGCTGCATAAACTCCACTGTAAATATGTATTCACGTAATTGTGTGGATTTTATTAATTCTGGACTCTACGTCTGTCATTTATTAGGGGTGGAGCTTTGCTTCTTTGCTCTTGCTATACCTTTGCTTTTCTCATGAAGTCTGCTGTGTCTTTATGACTGTTAATTCTTTAGGGGTTCCCAAAACTGTAAAGCTAACCCTCCTATCTATTCACATATTAGAACTCATTAATATGAAGTAATACTTGAATAGGTTTCCTATTCAGAAACAACCACAACATGCATTTAGTCAGTTATTACTTGTAGGTAACATATGACTGCTTTAGTTTATCTGTATGAATATGAATAAGTGCTTGATGATGGAAGTAGTGAAGTTTGACACATGATTTTTAAATGAATATTAGTGAACCTTATTAATTATGAATAGCACAAATGGTACTTAAAAGCTGTGTGCACATAGCTAAACTCACTTTAAGGAGCTGACACTGTTATGGTGGAATAGAATGTTATCATCACATAACTACATTATCATTAATCTGTAAAAATCAAATTATACTTGTTGGCAGTTTTATTGGCTAAAATGACTGCAATACAACCTGTCTGTGACAGAATGGAGGGGTGCAGAAATGAACATTATGCATACAGATGGGTAAATGAGCATCAGTGACAAACAGATTTTTCACATATGCAGCTGTAGGTATAAAATGAAACATCAGTGATGAACAGTAGATAAAGACAGAATAAAAATATATCCATGGTAATTTTTGATTACCCTGCAATGCCTGCGGTATGCTTATAGAAACCAAGTTTTGAGGGATTCTGTAAGTTGTATGTTCACTGGCTACTTTACAGATATTCTCTGATGCTTAATAATGCATGTACTATACATATAGCTAGAATAAAAATGTATCCATATTCATTTCTGGTTAACCTGTACTGTCTGTATCAAGTTTATAGAAACTGATGAGTCCTGAGCACTTCCGTAAGTTGTATGTTCACTGACTAGATTATGGACACGCTCTTATGCTTAATAGTACAGTAATAGTTGTTAGTACATTTAATCTGACACAGACAACATGAGGATGGATGTGACTATTCACTGCTTGTTGTATTGATATGTAGCCATGGGTGTTTTTGTATAACTTCCATTGTGTGTTGCATACCATCTAATGGCAGTGACATTTGTTATGATGAGTGTCATTGACTGAGGTTGTATATAACAGGCATCCAACACTCTTGGCTATGTGCATGTAACTGTGGAAATAATGTTACTGTAGTAATGGTTATGTGGCACAATGGCTGTGTGGCTGTTCTTGTTGTGATATCCACTGCCATGGGTTCAAATCTGATATATTACCTATACAGTTATTTAATGGGTTGTTACATGTATTACATATTCAGATATTATTTTCATATCCATTATGTTCTTCTGTACAAAGCAGTAATATACATAAAAAGGATTCTTTTGCTTAGCTTTGCATTGTAAATGAGATGTGAGCAAGTCGAACTGATGTATGCTTACAATGTCATCATGTCAATAAGTGAGCCCCATACAAAGTGTAACATGTGGTTGCCACACTGTCTTCCAGATGACAAACAGAAGTAGAGGAGACAATTTCTAGCACAGAGAGAATGACATTATAATTGAGGATCAGCACCAGCATGGCTGCAGCCTCCTTGGATGGATGAAAAATACTGAATGGAGGAATGAAGTGTGAACAGACCTGACAAACATGATCAATAATTTAGGTGGTCACAGTAGATCCAAGGAGGCCTGTTGGTGACAATTCTCTGATATGATCCTTCATGCAGCTAACAGAATATGCCTCTATGAGAGAGTGAGGAATGGCACTGGAGGTAGGTCACCATTGACACCCCTGGATGATATAATGGTGCTGCTGGCATCAAATCATACCACCAGTCATGATATTCAGTTAGCTAGGGATGGTATTGAAGCAGGTGCTCCAGGACATACATGTATATCCTACATTCCAAAACACTGCAGCATAAACTCTACCTCATTAAGTATCTTTATTTCACAAATATTAATGTATTGTTATATTTATGTTCCAGCAACAGAATTATATCATGAACGTGTAAACACACAATGTGGATGCCCAGTGTAAGTGTCATGGCATGCTATCTTACAAACACAGTACATATATAACCATCCCAGCAACATGTGTGATGTTTTGGTTTTTCAGTTGCATAGTTCCATCAACATCTGCACAGCAGCAACATGTGTCTCCATATACTGTTACTGTGATCCATAGCTTTCAGTACCTCTGCCGCCTGTCATGACAGTGGAGTATACTCACATACTGATTTTTTAATGCCATTGTAACTTGCAGTCACATCATTACAAGACATGGACTGTGCAGCTGCACATACAGGCAGACCAAGTATAATCATCCACCTTGTTTATAGGCTGCAGAACTATTTTTTAAAACAAGAAACATCTTTATTAAGTTATCATGTATGACATAGGCAATCATAAATTTATATAAATGAAAACAAAGCATATTGACATAATTTTAGTTGCAAACATTATACATCACAAACCATATTGACATAATTGTAGTTGCAGACACTATACATCACCTATAATCTATCCAGTCATCGTCAGTCAAACATGGCATAGCTCATTCAAATACTGCCTTCTTTTAAACCTTGTTCTGCCTCTGCATATATTGTTCCCACAATTCCTATGTAATTTGCTCCTACCCTTCTCTAAAGGTCCCAATTCCAGTTGTTTTATCTCTGTTACCATATTTACTACTTCTAGTAAAGTTGTTTTAGACATTGATTTCCATTTTCTAGTAATTGCTTTTTTGACAGCCACCATAATTAAGACTCAGCAAGGTCTTACTATATCTAGGCAATTCCAACTCTGTATTATAGCTCAAAAATAATTTCCTTAGTTAGACCAATTTGCTCACCCAGTATATCTGACAGAGCAGTCTGCAGGGAATCTTTAAAATCTGCCATCTCATTACACTCCCAGAAAATATGTTCCCAGTTACCCATTTCTTCCCCATCACACCTCCAACATTTGCTGTCTACCTGAGGAAAAATTCTTTGCAGTCTACTTGGAGTATAAAAATAGGTTCATAGGATCATAGGTAGGTACTAGGCTATCGGCCCAAGGGCCTAAGTAAGCCTACCCAACAAAGTTCCCTGGCTTATGCCAACCCAAGAAAGTTAATTTCCTGTGCCACTGTCGGGCAGAGCTACACAAGTGATCCCCGGGGTGTACTTCCTATTTCCCATCCACTCATCAAGATTTTTCTTGAAGGGTGTTAATGAGGAACTTTGCTTGACATAGATGGGTAGCTTTTTCCAGGGTATAGGAAGTCTCTGGGACAGGAATCTATCCCTCCAGCATGTCCTGTTTATTGTGGTGACAAGGTTTAGGTCCCTGGAGCATGTAGCTCAGAGGGATCGGGATTTCTTTAGGTGTAGCATGTCCAACAGCTATGGGTTTGACATAGCTTTATATGTTAGGCAGAGATCACCTTGGAGTAGGTGATATGCTACAGAGTAAAGCTGGAGTTTTTTGATACGGTCAATGTAGGGCATCTGTTTGAGGCCAGTAATCCTCTTTGTGAGGTACTTCTGTGGCCTTTCCAGCTGCTGCTGATGTCTTGTGAAGTATATTCCAAAAGGGACGTTGTACTCTATAATGGGTCTAATGAGTGTCGAGTAGAGGGGAATAATGACCTCTTTTTTCCTGGATGAGAACCCTTTTGTGATGAGGTGTGCCACGTAGACGAATTTCCTGACTACTGTGGCAATGTGATTATCAAAGGACAGACTACTGTCAACCTGGGTCCCAAGGTCTCTTATCACACATTTGGTGTTAAGAAGACTGCCGTGTATGTGGTAGTTCATGGATACAGAGTTTTTACCAAAGGGGATAACAATGCACTTTTTGACATTGAGCTTGAGGCCATGGCTCTGACACCAGGCATCTGTCTCAGTGAGGCCCTTCTGTAGGATGTCCAAATCATTTGGGGACTTGACTATAGCTCCTAGTTTGCAGTCATCTGTGAACTTCATTAGCCAGAGGCCTTCTGTGTTAGCCTGAACTTCAGAGAAGTAGATACCAAACAGGAGAGGTCCCAGGACTGAACCTTGTGGTACTCCACTTGTCACTGGTTTGAAGTCAGATTTGGAGTCTGCAACTTTTACAGTGTGGGTTCTGTCAGTGAGCCAGTTGGCAACCCATCTTGTGACATAGGGATTTATACCTAGTTTAGTGAGTTTAGCTATAATTCCAGAATGTGGGATGGTGTCGAAAGCCTTGGCGAGGTCAAGATAGGCTGTGTGAACCACCTTACCCTAGTCTACGGCTTTCGTGACTGCCTCAAAGAAGTCGACCAGGTTCAGGAGGCATGATCTGCCTTTCACAAACCTGAACTGGGTGGGGTCCAGAGTTTGGAGGTTACCAATGTCTTTGTATATGAATTCTATGATGATACGCTCCATGGTCTTGCAGACCAGCCTCATCAGGCTAATAGGGTGATAGTTCCCAGGATCAGTGGTGGCTCCCCCTTTGTGGAGTGGGATAACTGTTGCTGTGTGCCATTCAGTGGACACAAAGCTTGAAGTAAGGCTATGATTGAACATGGTGCTTAGGTGGGGAGCCAGTTCATTCTGAAGTTCGTGTAAAATGCAGCCTGGGATGTTGTCCAGTCCCATGGATGCTGTGTTTTTGGCTTTAGAGAGTGCTGCTTTTACCTATGTAGTTGTGATTACAGGGACTCTGCAGTCTTCCTGTATAGATATGGGCCTTTTAGGGGGTGAGAGGGGGGTAAAGTTAGCACTGAATCTATCTGCCAGGATGTTGGCAATATCAGTTAGTTCTGTAATTTTTGTGCCATTGTGCTGTAACTCAGAGAAGATCTGGGTGCTGCCATTGAGATTCTTGACATAGCTATAGAATGCTTTGTGGTTGTCTTTAGAATCACTGGTGATTTTGTTTTCACAGCTAGCTTTGGAGGATCTTATACGGGATCTCAGCTTCTTAATGAGGCTGACCAGAGAGCTCCTCTACTCATGGCATTTTACTCTCTTTTGCAACAGTTTCTTCCTTCTGTTGTACAGTTTGTTTATGGCAGGCGACCACCAGATTGGCTTCCTTTTTTGGAGGATAGCATCTTGGTTCTGTCTGGGATCGCATGATTCATGCACTTGTGTAAGTGCTTATAGAGTGCATTTGTGTATGATTCAGCAATCGTTTAACTGTATTGTCCATCTGCATGGGTGTCATGAAGTTCACCACTTGTGTCTTAAGAAGCATGAAGTTGGCTTTGGAGAAATTTTTTACCGTGGTTTCCTTAATGGGAGGTGGGGGCGGGATGTAAATATCTATGGTGATTAGCTTATGGTCGGATCTGAGCAAGGAGGAGTTGACTTCAGGTGTGGAACACCAGTCACCCATGCTGGTAATGACTAGGTCTAGGATATTGTTGCCCATGGTGGGGGTGTGGATAAGTTGATCCAGGGTATTGGAATTTATGAATTCCAGAAAGCACTGAGTGAAGGAGTTGGTACATGAGTAGTTTTCCCAGTTAATGGTGGGGTAGTTGAAATTGCCCAATATTAGGGTGCTTGGTTGAACCCTAATATTTTCCAGTATATCAAGAAGAGATGAGTGGGAATCCTGGGGCATGGTAGGGGATCTGTAGCAAGCTACATTTTGGATTGCAGTTTTGCCCCAAATTATTTGCACTTGGATAACCTCAGATGCATTATGCTGAGCAACTAGCCTGGAGGTATGGATATCCTTAATGAATATGGACACACCTCCGCCTTTGGTCTTCCGGTCCAGGTTAGATGGCCAAAAAATGTGGTATGAGTTATAGCCTGGTAATGCAGGGGTGCTCTCTGGAGCCTTGAACCAGGTCTCAGTCACTGCACACATATCAATGTTCTCCATTCTGAGGAGTGCCTCAAGTGAGTGCATTTTGAGATTTAGACTTCTAGCATTGAGTAGCATTACCCTCAGTTTTTGCTTGCCTGTTCCTGTTACAGTGGTGAATTTGTCATTTGAGCCTTGCCTAAAAAAGGCACTATAGGGGCGGGAAGAGCCTTTGCAAGTATCCGGAATCCCAAGGGTGACAGGTGCAGGCCATCTCTGGCAAAGCATCGTGGTCTGTCGACCATGTTGTCCCAGGCAGACAGATACTGGATCCCCTTAGAATGACACCAGAAGCTTAGTGAATTTATGAAGTCAATAATTTTGTCCTTGTACTGCGGTATCATTCTGGGCAATGGCAGGATGCTACTCAGAGCTAGGGTCATACCTGCCTAGGCTACAAGATTGGAGAGCTCTTCCATGTCTCTTCATGTAGTCCAGGGAGGTATGTCTCAGGTCGTTCACACCAACATGGACAATCACAGAGTCATATTTGTACTCGTTGTGAAGTAACCTGAGTGCGTGGATTATGTGGCGGATCCTGGCACCCGATAGGCAGCTGACGGTAACCTTCTCCTTGTTTAGCCTCTTAAGTGGGACATCAGAGTGCCTGACTATAGAGTCACCTATGACTAGTGTGTTGGGTACGTTGTTTTGCCTTATGGGCTGTGGTTGAGTGGCACAATGAGTGTGGGCTATGTGTCATTTGGGTTGTGTTGGTGGGGGGAGGTTGCTTGAGTTTCTGCTTTGGAGGTCTCTGTTGCTTGAGCAGATTATTATTGAGAGCCTCCGTGAAATTTTTTGTGTTTCTATGTGTGGATTTTGGTGGTGTAGGTTTAGTGGGACTATGTGATGAGTGTGATGTGGTGCAAGTGTTTACCTTCTCCTCTTGACTGTCAAGTTCAGTCTTGGTTGGAGAGAGCTTTACCTCCAGTTTGGCTAGATAAGTGCATCTCTCACAGGTTGTAGTGTTGTGTGGTAGGAGGAGAGGGTTGTCTGTGTACATGAGGCAATTGCTACATTGCCCCAAGATGCCCAGATTCATCAGATAGACAGGAGAGAACACTGTGAGCTGACCCTTGGACATGCCTGAATAAAAAAACTATTTTCCTCTAGACAAGTGAGGAAAGTGAGTACAAGAGCTGTTTTTCTCTAAGCAAGTGAGGAAAGTAAGTACAAAAACTGTTTTCCTCTAGGTAATGAGGAAGGTTGAGAACTGTAGTAATTAGTAGTTTATTTAGTGCTTACAACAAGTTCTGAACAATAATAAGCAAATTCAAGTGCTAAAACTAAGAATCTGTATCTGGATCTTGTTGTAGATAGGCTACCTAGTGATTACCACTCCCACTGATAAGATAGAAGGCTTCCCTCCAACACAGAAAGGCTTGGGGGCACAGAAGCTTACAAATAGTCCTGGATATAGCAAATCTGTATCTGGACTATACTAGTTACAGGGAAGGTGGGAAAGAAGCACAAACACAGGCTTTTAAACCAGAAAGTTGAAAGAGATGGAAAAACTGCCCAAATGGCCAATAAACTACATATGTAAAATACCTATATAAACACTCACAAGCAAAGATCCCAAATCTTCTAGACTGTGTTGCATATTTGGGAGAAAGATCCTGAATCTTCTGGACTGTGTTGTATATTTGGGATACACACACATATACCCCATTGCTTCTTTATGAATTGCTTATCCAGTCTCTCTTCCCAATCCTTTCTAACTTCCTCTGATTGATTCTTATATTTATCATGCAATATTTTGTATGCTGTACTAATTATTCCTCTTTCAACAGCAACTTCTGTTCTAGAGTCTACTAAAAACTCTACCAGTGCTGGTCTTTCACTTAGAATCCCCCTATTTCTTTCTCTTTGCCTACACTCTGATATCAATCCTTGATAGGGAAGGTAATCTCTATCCTGCAGTCCAAATAAATTCTTGACCTCTTCCCATTCTATTACCTTTCCCTCTCTAATTATTTGCTCCCAGTACAGTGGTTACTTTACCAGTTTTCTCCAATAAATTCCAGCCCCCTCTTGTCTGTATCCCTATTTGCAGTCATCCCTATCAGCAGAGTCTCCTTTCTCCATTCCAGTCTTGAGTTACTTCTTAGAATACCTTCTGAATATAATATTCTGCATGGTTATTGTTATTCTCAAGGATCTGCATCCAAAATCCCAGTCTCTCCTTGTTTCTTGATCCCCCGTTTCATCATTATCCCTTTCCACTTTGAATTATAGGTTTCTGCTTGTACTATGTATATCAGCCTTAACTGTGTAGCATTAAAATACCTGTTCAGATTGGGTAATCCCAAACTGCATTGTTCAATTGAAAGAATCTTCTTATCCCACTAGACTCTTGCCATATACCCCTCCCAGATAAAATCCTTCAGTTCCTTTTTAATTGTTATCCACAACTTCGCCTCTCGTTGATAAAAATATACCTGGCCTGTGTATAAAACTAAAAGGACTAAAAACATTTTAACTGCTTGTATGTTGCTATCCATATCCATATAATAGAGTGTTAATTTTTCTGTTTTTCTTTTATCTTTTGTTTAGTCTCTTCCCACATATACATAGGCTGCAGAACTTTGTAGCTTAACTGATGTATGATATTCATGGTGCTGTGTTTAATTCAAAGGGACATCTGGACCACATGTCCACCATTTGTCATGTAAGTGTCTCCTTATTCTGTTAGTGTGGTCTATAGTAGTTGCCCTGTGCCTTTGCCTGCATTCATGATTGTGGAGCATACCCACATGTTGACATTTGTGTCTCTTGTCATACTACAGGATCCACATTATGACAGATGATATGCTTTCCAAACAGGGAAAACATAAATGGTAAGACATTCCATCTGTTTAATGCATGTCACTGTTGATAATCCAATCTGTGCTCTTCATGACTATTGTGTTCTTCTTCACCTGACTAGAACACCAGCAATCTGGACATCAGCCTTGGTCATCCAGTATGTATCTATATTATCTCCTGTGTGTTATACTTCTGTTGGAATGTTGTATAATAGCTGTTTTGTGCTCCGTGATGATGTTTTGGTGTTGTTTCCCCATGGCAGTTGCATTTCAACTCTAACCTCCAGTCGTGGAGCCACAAAAGGACATATCAGGTAAGTTTTAGTATTTTTATTAGTCCCATTTGTCATATGTGTTCAATATGTAAAGTACATGTCATCTATCTCTGTTATATAGGGTCCCTGAACCATGCAGAGGCAAGATGTCCTGGTAAGTCCCTAGCCCCAATAACATAGTCATATAGATGTCCCATATGTCATTACTATGCTGCATCATGTGACTTGTGTGAATTTATGTGACCTGTGTCATCTGTCTCTTCTTCTAGCATGTCCACTGCCTGCCTGCTCCAATAACCTGTCCACTGACCCTGAGGTGGGATGGGATGTGATGTGCCTTACTGTAATAGCATGGTCAGTGATACACAGGCCACTGAACTTTTTTGTCCGTCCTGGAAGGGGAGCTCATGTAAATCATACTGTGGCCTGAGATATGGAAGAAAATGTGACCAGCCATTCTGATGATGTAGGACATGAGTTTCTGGAAATAATGTCCATGATCCTCTGTCCCATGCAGAGTCTGGTAATGATGGTGACTCTTCCCCATGATGTAGCAATACTGCCCATCACAGTACACGTGTGAGTGTATCTGCTGTGCATGGATGCATATCAGAGAGTGTCGCCTACTATTACAGGTGAATGAACATTCATTGCAATGCTATAGATCTGACCTTTATGCACTTGCCTGTGCCACTGATCATGTAGCACACCAGCTGTGTATGTTACATGAAAGACAGGAGTGTAGACATGGACAAGTCATGGCCACATTAACTGTACAGCATGACAATGTGTTATTTGTTGCATGGTGTGTTGAAAGCCTTGTTAAGGCACTGTTAGAGCAGTGCCATAGTACTATCTGGGTGTTACATAAAATGTACTAAGCAGAATACCTGCAGTGAGGAGGCACAGACCCCTCTCATTAGACCACAATTGTCCATTGGACATCAGTGCCTGTGCTGCAACATGCAAGCACATCTGCTGTTGGCCACTTCATTGTAACCCCAGCAGTCACATCCAAATGGTCATGTCACAGTGATGTTCCTTCCCACACCGTCTCCCTACATGCTAGTGTAACCACTTCCAACTCCTCAATAGAGCAACATGAGCCAAATGTATCTGGGTGTGGCAGGGGCAGCCAAGACTGAGGTGTGAGCCATCGGTATGGGTGTCCTAGACTATGTTAGAGTAACACTGACAGCTGATCCAATGTTTGTTCTGTTTTGCCATTCTGACCCTGTGGCAATAATGAATGCTGTGCTGACCACTAGCAAAGTAATCTGTAGGTGGTTGTTGAAAAGTCTGATGCCACAGGATTTTCTTATCATTTTTCTGACCTAAGTGACTAGATTTAATTATTATGTATTGCCTCTTTGACACTGCCATATGCTAGTAATGATATTAACAGTAATGCAGTATATGTGAGGTTATGCTTTTATGTCTGCATCATTTGATAGTGGGCAGATAGTGATTTTATTGTCTACCATTCACACATGCACAGTTATGCCTCTCTATGCATACCTGTCACTTATAGCATTTTACTAAGGTACTGCACATGCCTAACCTCAACATTCACTGTATTTCTGTTTACCTGTTTCCATTTTCAGTTGCAATGCTTACTTGTATTTCCTATGTGTGCCTTCTCATAGCTGACTGAACCTGCACAGATATCTATATATACATACGTTGCTGTATTCCCAACACTACTGTATGGTGCATGTATGTTGTGTGGTCAGTGTCATTGATACACTGCATGTTTGCACATATATTACCTGGAAATGACCACTGTTGCAGTGAGAGCATGTGCAAGTAAGGTAACATTGTTAGTATGCTGCCTCTGTTTTTAAGTATGTATTTGCTGATACTTTCCCATACATGTCATGGACCTAGATTTCTTGTGACAGTGGTTGTTTGATGAGTAATATTCCATGCTGTTAATCTGTATGATGATATCCTACCTGTCCAATGATAACTTCTGTTGTGAACACCTCATGCATCCCTGACATGTGTCTGTGTATTCTTCTTTGGTGATGTACCTTGCAGACAGCCTTCCTGTACTGATGCTTACTGTCAGCGTTTTGTATATGTTCATACTGGTATAACTTAAGCATATGTTATGTATAATGTTCAATGTATACACCTAACGGGACACTTCCATTAGTTGTGATCTGTGCTGCCGTTGTAGGGCAACACGTGAACATCACTGTTTACTCTTTGTATTTATGTAACTGTGGCTTGTCATGACTCAAAGATGGTGTGTCAGATGCTGCCATTGCTGCCATACTACCTAAGCTAGGACATATGGCCCATCCTCTGTCACTCATGCCTATTCCCCCCCCCCCCCAGTGTCCTCCTCATCATCCTCTGGCAGCTGTGATATATCATCTTCAGATATTTGAGGTTCTTAGTGTAGGTCACCTACACCAGCAGCTGGCAAGCCACCATGTTTTTCTGTTAACATGCTGTGTAGCGTGGCACATACATTAATTACATGTGCTGCCTTTTAAGGTATGTATTGCAGTACATCCCCAGATGTATCCAGACACCTGAATCTGGATTTCAGCATGCCAAACACAGGCTCAATGGTGTTTTGTTTAGCGGTGTATGATCTACTGTATGCGTACTTGGCAAGGTTGGCTGAAGCTGTGTATGGCGTCATTAGCTAAGACTCAAGTGGATAACCACCATCATCTGTTGATGTGAAGAAGATAACACATATGTTGTTGTTATGCACTCTGTTGACAGGTGTGGATTCTGATTACACCATAGCTGTGGTTCTGTACTTACCAAATAGTAGTCCCTCAGTTATCTCACCATGTTGGAAAGCTGCCTTTAGATCACTTTCCCTCTATATGGCAGCATCATGGACACTGTCGGGGTGTGTCACCATGATATTTGTTATGATACCATCTGCTGAGCCCACACCTGATAATTCAACGATGTCCACCCTTTTCTATTTCTGTACAGATCTGCTTTGGGTATAGCAGGGTTTTTAATAGGAATGTGGGTGCACTCTACTGCACCAAAGACATGGGGGAAGTTGGCAATGACATAGAAATGTTGCATGGCAGTTCTTCTCTCTGTGACTGAGGATGGGAAATGGATGTAATCATCCACCTTGTTTCCCATTGTTCCCAAGAATTGTGAAAGGATGCAACTGGCAGCTGACTGAGACATTAATACAGCATCTCCCATATGATGTTGAAATGTCCCAGAAGCCAGTATTCCTAGGCTCAGACAAATTTTGGTTTCTACAGGTATGGGATTACCTCAGGGTACACATCTGCACACAGCATGCACTAGCTCTCTGTCTACTCAGAACCTGTCAAGTTGGCCTAGATGTAGCCTGGCTCGGCATCCAGCTGGCTGCCTTTTAGGACACATTTCCATATCTTCCTTTATGGCTTGCAGTTCTCCAGCCTGCTGTAATTCATTAAATGTTGGTTGTATTTACTTATTTGTTTTTGTAAGACTGCAGATTCCACAGGAATTTCAAGTATTTGAAGTAGTCACTGAAAACATCGGGATGGGAGATTTAGTTAATGAAACAGAGAAGGTAGAATTAAGGTGGATTCTTAAACTAGCAGGGCATAAGGGACACGGTCTTAATGATTACATATCTCTCAAACCAGTGCTTAAATCCAGGAAATTACGTAGATAATTTCCAGATGTACATGTACAATTGCTTATATGTTTTTTATATATATTTCTATATGTATAAGAAATGGATTATTGTTAGATTTTTAATGTTTGTGAGCAGTTTTTAAGTGTTTCTTCATTATATAACACTATTAGAATGTCATATATTTTAATGTTTAGTACGTGTATACCTTTAAGTGTTTATGATCTTGTTTAGAGTGTTTGATTAAGCTAGAAGTGAGTTAGTATATAAACCTTAGTAGTGTTTATAGTAAGTTGTCTGAAGAAGCAATATTTTATTGCGAAAGCACTCACAATTTCTTATTAAACTTTTGAAGTTTTATATTGGCGAGTTTGCTGTGTTTCTGTACAGAATTATACAGTTTTTCTGCCTGTCCACTGGAATTGCTGAATGGTTGAAAAGTGTATTCCCTGAATACAGAAAAAACAAGGTTTAGAAGTTTTTTATCCAGTTCAATTATATGTTTGATTATCCGAACAGTATGATTATCCAAACTACCCTAGGTCCCACTTAGTTTGTATAATTGTCTCTATTGTATTACATAAATTGCTGAATTCCTGCTTTCCCTTAAACCTCACTCCTCCTCCTCCTGAACATTTTTCTGTGTGTATTATTCCTACAATTTCCATTTATTTTTATGTGATTTGCTCCTTCTCTTTTCAAAGATACCTCTTCCAGTTCTTTTATCTCTTATTAAACAATGATTTGATTTTTCTAGTAATTTTTTTTTTGGAAGCCAACAGAATTAAACTTAGTAAAGACCTTACCATGTCTAGGCACTTCAGATCCTATGTCCCAGCTCAAAATAATTACTTGCTTAGATAAAGTCAATTTCTCACCCAATATTTTTGATAGAGTATTCTGTAGAGAATTTTTAAAATCTGCCAAGTCATTACACTCCCAAAGCATAAGTTCCCAGTTACCTCCTTCTTCCACATCATAGCTCCAGCATTTGCCATCTACCTAAGGAAACACTGCCTTACTGATCTTTCTTCCCAATCTTTTCTAACTTCCTCAGATTGATTCTTATAGCTCTAGTACAATAATTTATATGCTGCACTAACTATACCTTAACTAAAAGTTCCACCAGAGCAGGTCTTTCACTTAAGAATCCTCTATCATTTTCTCTTTGCCTACAGTCCAATATAAATCCCTGGTTAGGAAGACAGTCTCTAGTCAAAAGTCCAAACATTTTTGTTTGGCCTCACCCCCCTCTATTATCTTTCCATCTCTAGTTATTTCCTCCAAATGTCTTGTTTATTTTGCAAGTTATTTCCAGCAAATTCCAGCTCCCTCTTGCCTATTTTCTGTACCCATACTTGCAGTCATTCCTATTTACAACATCTCCTTTCTCAATTCTCATATTGACTTAGCTCTTAAAATACTTCATGCTAGTTTATGAATATAATATGTGTAGGGATGTTATTATTCTCTTTAAGCATCTGCATCAAAAATCCCACTCTTGCTTTATTCATTGAACTCCTCCCCTGCTTCATTATCAACCCTTTCCATTTTAAATTATATAATTTTGCTTATGTTATGTATATGAGCCTTAACTGTGCAGCTCTAACATATCCCTTAAAATCAGGTAATCCTAAACCACTTGTTCTATTGGAAGGATCAGCTTATCCAACTTACCTCTTGTCTACTTCCCCTCCTAGATAAACTCTTTCAACTCCTTATTAATTATTGTCCATGACTTCTCCTCTAGTTGATAAAATATACTTGACAAGTATATAAAATGAATGGGACTGAAAACATTTTCACTGCTTGTTTCTTAATATCCATATCCTAATATAGCCATATCCATAAACAAGAGCTTTCAGTTTCTTAGGTTTTATATTATATTTTGATTAGTCTCTTCTGACATATCCTTAGCTGGTATAACAGAAGCATTTTTAATCCATATTCCTAAATACTTCATCTTAGCATGTCCCCATACATGTGAATATTGCTGCACCAATTTTTTGTGGGTATGTGATTTATGGCTATAGCCTTTTTTATCTTCATTAATTTTATATCCTGAAAATACTAGAAACTGTCTCAAAATGTTTAACAGCACTGAGATATCCTGTTCTGGATTTATTAGGTACAAAATAATATCATCTGCAAATAATACCAACTTTTCTTTATTACCATACCAATTATATTCTTACATTTCTGAGTCCCTTATTTTATTTGCTAATGGCTCTAAATATAAAGCAAAAGAGGAAAGAGGCCACCTCTGCCTGATTCCTCTGTTCAGACACAACTTATCATAGAGGAACACTCCTACTTTAATTATTGTCTCTGATCCTTCCTATATCCTCATAGTTAACCTTATTATTGTATCAGGGAATGCAAATGCTTCCATTGCCCTACTCATAAAATCCCAGCTTACTCTGTTGAATTTTTTTTCTGCATCAAGACCCTCCAACAGACCCATCGAGTACAATGCCTCCTTTGGTATGTACATAACCAGGCATATCCAACAACTGGAATATCCACCCACAGAGGTTCCTCACCAAAAGAATACAGGAAGTAAAATGTCCTATGCAGACCACCTCAAGGCCCTATCCCTGTATTCTGTTTCCTACAGGCTTTTGAGGGGAGATCTATGCCTGGCATACAGGCATTATCAGACCCCACTCAGATGGACCTCCTGCATATCCACAAAACAAACAGCACCAGAATTACCAGTTCTAAAGACATAAACCTTGTCTGTGACATAAACAGGACCTACTGGAGAGACAGGTATGTATCCCAGAGACTACTCTGTCTATGGAACAGGTTCCCCATCTATGTGAAGCAGAGTTCCTCCCTAACCTAATTCAAATGCAACTTGGAAAATTGTTTGGGGAACCGGAAATTCATCCTTGGTTTGGCACCTATGTCTCTAATGGACACAGGCAACCTATAAATGGTTCATCACCCAGACCCCTGCTTACACCTATCAAGGGTATCAGAACTTGTCAGAGATTTGGGGTGCATGGGTAGGCTTAAAAAGCCCCTTGTGGTCATTAGCCTAGTAAATACCTATGAACAATAATGGTATTTTCTTACATTCAGCTTCCCATTGGATCATTATTCTGTTAATGTTGTCAAATATTTGCCTCCCCTCCACAAAACCACTGTGATCCATATCTATCAATTTTGGCCACACCTTTGTCATTCCTTTAGCTAGTATAGACAAACACTTTATATTCATGGTTTTAAACTGCAATGGGTCTGTGCATTTAATTGAAAGCTTTTGATTTTTAACCAGATTGTTTAATGAAATCCTGGAAAGTGAGAGGATGCCTGAGGAGTGGAGAAAAAGTGTTTTGGTACCAATTTTTTAAGAATAAGGGTGATGTGCAGGGCTGTAGTAACTACAGAGGAATACAATTGATCAGTCACAGCATGAAATTATGGGAAAGAGTAGTAGAAGCTAGGTTAAGAAGGGAGGTGATGATTAGTGATCAGCACTATGGTTTCACGCCAGGAAAGAGCACTACAGATGCGATGTTTGCTGTGAGAGTGTTGATGGAAAAGTACAGAGAAGGTCAGAAGGAGTTGCATTGCGTCTTTGTGGACTTACAAAAAGCATATGACAGGATGCCTAGAGAAGAGTTGTGGTATTGTATAAGGAATTCGGGAGTGGCAGAGACGTATGTAAGAGTGGTACAGGATATGTACAAGGGTAGTGTGACAGTGGTGAGATCTGCAGTGGGAGTGACAGATGAGTTTAAGGTGGAGGTGGGATTACATCAAGGATCGGCTCTGAGCCCTTTCTTATTTGCAGTGGTGATGGACAGGTTGACAGATGAGATCAAACAGGATTCCCAGTGGACTATGATGTTTGCAGATGACATTGTGATATGTAGTGAGAGTAGGGAACAGGTTGAGGAGACCCTGGAGAGGTGGAGATTTGCTCTAGAGAGGAGAGGAATAAAGGTCAGCAGAACTAAGACAGAATATATGTGTGTGAATGAGAGGGAGAATAGAGGAATGGTGAGGATGCAGGGAAGAGAGCTGGTGAAGGTGGATGAGTTTAAATACTTGGGATCAACAGTTCAGAGTAATGTTGAGTGTGGAAGAGAGGTGAAGAAGAGAGTACAGGCAGGGTGGAGTGGATGGAGAAGACTGTCAGGAGTGATTTGTGACAGATTAGTACCAGTAAAAGTGAAAGGGGAAGTCTACAAGAGGGTAGTGAGACCAGCTATGTTATATGGGTTGGAGACAGTGGCACTGACAAAAAGACAGGAGTCAAGAGCTGAATGTGGCAGTGTTAAAGATGTTAAGATTTGCACTGGGTGTGATGAGGGTAGACAGGATTAGAAATAAGTATATTAGAGGGTCAGCCCAGGTTGGAAGGTTTGGAGACAAAGCCAGAGAGGCGAGATTGCATTGATTTGGACATGTGCTGAGGAGGGATGCTGGGTATATTGGGAAAAGGATGCTAAGGGTGAAGCTGCCAGGTAAGAGGAAACGAGGAAGGCCTAAGATAAGGTTTATGGACGTGGTGAGAGAGGACATGCAGAGGGTTGGTGTGACACAGCAAGATGCAGAGGATAGGAAGAAATAGAAAGAGATGATCTGCTGTGGCAACCCCTAATGGGAAAAGCCGAAAGATGATGATGATAAAATATCATCTGCAAACAAAGCCAGCTGTTCTTGACTACCATACCTTCCCTTTCACTCTTACTGGTACCCGTCTATCACAAATCACTCCTGACACTCTTCTCCACCCATTCCACCCTGCCAGTACTCTCTTCTTCACCTCAATTCCACATTCACCCTTACTCTGAACTGTTGATCCCAAGTACTTAAACTCGTCCACCTTTACCTACTCTACTCCCTGCATCCTCACCATTCCTCTACCCTCCCTCTCATTTACACACATATATTCTGTCTTAGCCCTGCTGACCTTCATTCCTCTGCTCTCTAGAGCATATCTCCACCTCTCCAGAGTCTCCTCAACCCGATTCCTACACTCACTACAGATCACAATGTCATCTGCAAACATCATAGTCCACGAGGCCTCCTGTCTGATCTCATCTGTCAACCTGTCCATCACCACTGCAAATAAGAAAGGACTCAGAGCTGATCCTTGATGTAATCCCACCTCCACCTTAAACGGATCTGTCACTCCCACTGCAGTCCTCACCACTGTCACACTACCCTCGTACATATCCTGTACCACTCTTACATACTTCTCTGCCACTCCCAACTTCCTCATACCATACCACAACTCTTCTCTAGGCACCCTGTCATATGCTTTCTCCAAGTCTACAAAGACACAATGCAACTCCTTCTGACCTTCTCTGTATTTCTCCAATAACACTCTCAGAGCAAACATTGCATCTGTAGTGCTCTTTCCTGGCATGAAACCATACTGCTGATCACTAATCATCACCTCCCTTCTTAACCTAGCTTCTACTACTCTTTCCCATAACTTCAAGCTGTGACTGATCAGTTTTATCCCTCTGTAGTTACTGCAGCTCTGCACATCACCCTTATTCTTAAAGATAGGTACCAAAACACTTTTTCTCCACTCCTCAGGCATCCTCTGACTTTCCAAAATGTCATTAAACAATCTAGTTAAAAATTCCACTGCCATTTCTCCTAAGCACCTCCATGCTTCCATTGGTATGTCATCTGGGCCAACAGCCTTTCCATTCTTCATCCTCTTCATAGCTGTCCTTACTTCCTCCTTGCTAATCTGTTTCACTTCCTGATTCACTATCCCCACATCATCCATCCTTCTATCTCTCTCATTCTCTTCATTCATCAGCCTCTCAAAATACTCTTTCCATCTACTCAACACACTCTCCTCTCTTGTGAATACCTTTCCCTCACTATCCTTTATCACCCTTACTTGCTGCACATCTTTCCCAGCTCTGTCCCTCTGTCTAGCCAATCGATACAGGTCCTTTTCTCCCTCTTTAGTGTCCAATCTCTCATACAACTCTCCATACGCCTTATCCTTAGCTTTCGCCACCTCTCTCTTTGCCATGCACCTCATCTCCTTATAGTCATGTCTACTTTCTTCATCTCTTTGACAATCCCACTTCTTCTTCGCCAGCCTCTTCCTCTGTATACTCTCCTGTACTTCCTCATTCCACCACCAGGTCTCCTTGTCCTCCTTCCTCTGTCCAGATGTCACACCAAGCACCTTTCTAGCAGTCTCCCTTGCTAGTTCTGCTGTAATTACCCAGCTATTCGGTAACTCTCCACTGCCTCCCAGTGCCTGTCTTAACTCTTCCCTAAACTCCACTTCACAATCACCCTTTTTTAACTTCCACCATTTAATCCTTGGCACTGCTTTCACACTCCTCCGCCTCTTCTTGATCACCAATGTCATCCTACAGACCACCATTCTATGCTGCTTAACTACACTTTCCCCTGCCACCACTTTAAAGTCTCCAATCTCCTTCAGACTGGCCCTCCTACATAGGATATAATCCACCTGTGTGCATCTTCCTCCACTCTTGTATGTCACCCTATGCTCCTCCCTCTTCTTAAAATACGTATTCACCACAGCCATGTCCGTCCTTTTCGCAAAATCCACAATCATCTGACCTTCTGCATTCCTCTCCTTAACACCATACCTACCCATCACTTCCTCATCCCCTCTGTCCACTTCACCAACATGCCCATTAAAGTCCGCTCCAATCACTAGTCTCTCACCCTTGGGTACACTCACCACAACTTCATCCAACTCACTCCAAAATTTCTCTTTCTCATCCATCACACACCAACTTGTGGAGCATATGCACTAACAACATTCATCATTACACCATCAATTTCGAGTTTCATAAACATCACTCTGTCAGACACTCTCTTCACGTCTAAAACACTCTTGGCATATTGTTCCTTTAGTATAACCCCTACCCCATTTCTCCTGCCATCCACACCATGATAGAACAATTTGAACCCATTTCCTAAACACCTGGCCTTACTTCCCTTCCATCTGGTCTCTTGCACGCACAATATATCAACCTTCCTTCTCTCCATCATATCAGCTAGCTCTCTTCCTATACCAGTCATACTGCCAACATTCAAAGTTCCTACCCTCACTGCTACACTACTAACCTTCCTCCTCTCTTCCTGCCTTCGGGCATGCCTTCACTCTCCTCTTCTCCTTCGGCCAACAGTAGCCCAATTTCTGCCAGCACCTTGTTGGCTAACAGTACCGGTGGCGGTCGTTGTTAACCCGGGCCTCGACCGATCCGGTATGGAAATATGAAATTTTTGCGCCATAAGTGATGTGGCAGAATTTTTATGCCGGATGCCCTTCCTGATGCAACCCTCCCCATTTATCTGGGCTTGGGACCGGCACAAAGAAATGCACTGGCTTGTGCATCCCCAGTGGCTGGGTTGCAGATGATATTTTATACTGGGATAAAATCAGAAAAGGACATTTCAGTGTTATGGAACATTTTGAGACAGTTTCATGTCTTTTTAGGATACAAAATAATGAAGATAAAACAAAGGCAACACTGTAAACTATGTACCCATACACAAACTGGTTCAGCAGTACCCATATTTATGGGGGCATGATAAAATGATGTACTTAGAAGTATGGATTAAAAAGGATTCTGTTACAGCAGCTACGGATATGTGGGAAGACACTAAACAAAAGATAATACAAAACCTGAGAAATTGGTTATTGGATAGGTTTAGCAAGATACAAGTAGTTAAAATGTGTTTAGTTCCTTTGGTTTTATACACAGGTCAGACATTTTTTATCAACAAGAAGAGAAGATGTGGATAGTAATTAATAATGAGTTAAAGGATTTTATCTGGGAGGGAAGATGACAAGAGTCAAATGAGATAAACTGAGCCTTCCAATAGAACAAGGTAATTTGAGATTAACCTGATTTGAAGGAGTATTTCAGAGTTGCACAGTTAAGGCTCCTATACATAGCACAAGTAGTGAGTGATAATTCAAAGTGGAAAGGGATGTTGATGAAACAGGAGGAAGCTCATAAAACAAGGAGAGGCTGGGATTTGGATGCAGATTCTTAAGGAGAATAACCATAACTATACAGAATACTGCATTCATAAAGTAGCAGAAAGTCTTCTAGGAACTAAGCCAACACAGGAACGGAGTTTCTGCCGATAGGGATGACTGCAATTACGAATACAGACAATAGGCAAGAGGGGCCTGGAATTTACTGGAGAAAAGTGGCAAATGAACCAAGGTATGAAAAGCACACAATTAGAGAGGGAAAGGTAATAGAATGGGAAGAGATCAAGAATTTATTTGGATTGCAGGCTAGAGATTGGCTTCCCTATCAAGGATTGATATCAGAGTACAGGCAAAGAGAAAGCAATAGAGGGATCCTAAGTGCAAGTCCAGCATGATATTGCATGATAACTATAAGAAGAAATCAAAGGAGGTTAGAAAGGATTGGGAAGAGTGATTGGATAAGCAATTCACAAAGAAACAATGGGGGATATATGTATGACTCACAAATATGCAACAGAGTCTTGAAGATTTAGGATTTTTGCTTGGAAGTGTTTACATAGGTATTTTTATACCTCAAGTTTACTACAAAGAATGTTTCCTCAGGTAGATAGCAAATGTTGGAGGTGTGATAGAGAAGAAACAGGTAATTGGGAACATCTTTTTGGGAATGTAATGAGTTGGCAGATTTTAAAAATTCCCTGTAGACTACTCTGTTATAAATACTGGGTGTGCAAATTAGTCTAGCTAAGGAAATTATTTTTGAGCTATGATACAGAATCGGAATTGCCTAGACATAATAATACCTTGCTGAGTCTAATTATGGTGGCTGCCAAAAAAGGAATTACTAAAAAATGGAAATCAAAGTCTAAACAAACTGTACTAGAAGCAGTGAATATAATAACAGTGATAAAACAACTGGAAATGGGATCTTTAGAAAAGGGTAGGGGCAAATTACATAGAAAAAAATGGGAATTATGAGATCAGTACATGCAGAATAATGTTTGGAGGTGGAATGAGGTTTAAAAAAGGCAGAATATGAATGAGCTATGTAACGTTTGACTGACCATGACTGGATAGATTCTAAGGAATGTATAATCTTTGCAATTAAAATATGTCAATATGGTTTATTTTCATTTATGTAAATGTAGGTTTGCCAATGTCATAAGTGATAATTTAATAAAGATGTTTCTTGCTTAAAAATGGAAATTTTTGGAACAATTTATGCAGAAAAATGGTTTGAAGGAGGAATGAGGTTCAAGAGAAGTCAGTTACTGAATAATTTATATAATATTGCCTAGATTATATGTTATTTAACAATACATGTGATGTGTAGTACTTGTAAATGTAAACCTGTTAATATGGTTTGATTTATTTTATATAAATGTAAGTTTGTCTATATCACAAGTGATAAATAAATAATGGTGTTTAAAATTTTGAAATGGATCTGTAGGAAGCTGGGTCTGATAGGTCTTTACTGTCCTTAGGTAATACAGAGAATTCTGAAACACTTTTCCAGTGTTTCAACTACATCCAGAGCCATCCAAGCTAAGATAATATTATTTTCTTGATTTACTGCACTCGTACTTGCTTTATACAGTGATCAAGTCCGTGGCAAAAATAGGCATCTTTCTCTTTGATGGCTTTTCTAGTTTGATGTGCCTCCAGATCTCCATGTAGAGGGGCAAATAAGCCAGGGACTTAGTTGTTTGGTAGTTCATTGTTTAATCTACACTTGAGAGGTACTTCTGCATTGCTTTTACATTAAAAAATCCTAGGATCATCCATTTTGCGTCAGACGTTATTTATCTGGTCTCTTAGAGTTGAGAAGCACTCCAGAAAACTCAAAGTATGGTTGTTTATTGGCCAGAGGGCGTAGGAGTCAATTTTCAAGCTTTTTTCTCTGCTATAAAATCAAGTAAATTTGCACACAGCTGCCCAACAGGCAGCAGTGGTTAGAAGTGCCTATAAAATGGCAAATACCTAGACAGTAAAATTTCCCTATGAAGTGAGGATTAGGTCCAAAACCTGTTAAAGTCTGTGGCATTGTGCAGAAATAAACAGAACAGTTAGCTTGTGCTTCGATAAGCACTACCATAGCTTAGCATTGTATAACATCTTGCCATGAACCCCAGAAACTAGTCTGCATATCGAACAGCACTACCATATCCTAGCACTATATAACATCTTTCCCTTAAACCCAGAAACTACCCTAGGAGACTCTTGTTACAAATCAAGCTTTAATCCTAAGTAGCCCACACTATTACAGACTACAGGACTGGACAACATAGATATGCAATTTTCAAATGTCTGTCGTGAGCATGGTAGATTATGGGCATCAAGCAAAGTAACGATTGTCTCATGTTCTCAGATGATCAGTTAAGCATTAAAGAAAATAACATGGTATACAAGAGATGTAAATACACAACTTCCTTCGAGGCAAAAATGTCATATACAAATGAAGTTGTCAGGAATACTCACACTACATCCCCTCACATGCACACACTGCACACATACACACACACACACACACACACACACACACACACACACACACCTCTCACACACACACACTGCTCTCACACACACACACACTGCTCTCTCACACACACACACACACTGCTCTCTCACACACACACACACACACTGCTCACACACACACACTGCTCACACACACACTGCTCTCTCTCACACTCACACACACACACATTGCACACACACTGCACACACACACACTGCTCACACACACACACTGCACACACACACACACACACTGCACACACACTGTGCACACACTGCACACACACACTGCACACACACTGTGCACACACTGCACACACACTGTTTGCACACACACTGCACACACACACTGCACACACACACACACACACACTGTTTGCACACACACACACACACACACACACACTGCTCTCTCTCACACACACACACACACTGCTCTCTCTCTCTCACACACACACACACACACACACACACACACACTGCTCGCTCACACACACACACACACACACACACACACACACACTGCTCACACACACACACACTGCTCTCTCTCTCTCACACACACACACACACACACACACACACACACACACACACACACACACACACACACACAAACACACTCCCTGCTCTTACACAGACACACACACATGCACACACACACACACACACACACGCACACACTGCTCTCTCTCTCACACACACACACACACACACACACACACACTGCTCTCACACACACACTGCTTACACACACACACACACACTGCTCTCACACACACTGCTCACACACACACACTGCTTACACACACACACTGCTCTCACACACACTGCTCACACACACACACTGCTTACACACACACACTGCTTACACACACACACACTGCTCTCTCACACAGACACACACACACACACACACACACACACACACACACACACACACACACACACACACACACACACACAGATTCACTTAAAAGAAACCTTCCCAAATCTCAATAGCATCAAAAAAACACCTAATGGCAACACTGTTCCTCAGTGATCACTAAAACACACACAAAAGTGACACCAAATATCTTACATAAGCCTACAACCAATCGTCCCCTAGATCAAAGCCCTTAATGGAAGCAAATACTTTTCCTAATACCCTTATCATCAGGGACTCCATGGTGCAGTAGACAGATGCCCCACTCACCAAGTTAGGCAAGGAGAACTTAATGATTAGTCAACTATCTGAAGCCAGAATCCATATTATCAAGCAGGCACACATTCACGTTACTGCACCCAGGTACCAATGTGACTCTGTAATATTCCATGTGGGTATAAATGATCTGAGATGCACCTTGATGGGCTATATGAAAACAGACATAATGGATCTCTCTAAATATGTGTCACAAATAGGTATGAGTCTTGCATTGAGCAGCATTCTACCTTCACCAAGGATGATACCACAGTATGAACATAACATGAGTGATTTTAATAATTGGCTTAGCTTATGGTGTCACTCCAGAGAAATTCAGTATCTGACAACATGGGAGGACATGGTCAAAAGACCACATTGCTTTGCCAAGGAGAGACTACACCTGCCCTCCCCCCAAACTTTCACCTAGTGGTAAAAATGTATCCACCCCCTTAGTGCCTTTTTTAGGTGATGCGAAAAAGAAACTACCAACATAGTGAAAAGGTTTACCAGCATCCATAACTCATTACATCTGAATGACGCCTCCAGGTGCATCTGCAGTTACCTCCTACTGCTCCTCTAGGCGTCAAATATTGCTTGTTCATATTTGCATTAATAATTCCAAAACCATGCCCTACACAAGGTATCAGAATATTTTTTCTTGAAGCATACATGATGGCAAACACAATTGTATTGATATTTGACCTATGTCAATGAGTATTTGTTAGAATTGTAAGGTGATAACTTTATTTTTTAAAGGCTCAAGCCACGCCCACTAGAAGTTAAAGGTGCACAATCAAAAGAGCTGTACTGGAGGGAATGAGGTATTACTGCCCAATGCTTGAAGACTAAACAAAAAAATTCCACACCCTTCAAGCTCTTCTCACTCTGGAGAATGTAGACATCTGTGCCATGACTGAGACTTCATTTAAAGCCATAGAAAGTACTCCAGAAGTACACAGCTACAGTGCCTTCCACACATTTTGACCAACAACAGCAGAGACTGGGGCCAAAGGTGGAAGTGTTTTGATTACATCCTTCCCCATATCATGGCTAGCTACAAGTCACCATCTATGCCCCTAGAGTCTCACGACTCTTACATAAAGCTAGTAGAGGAACTCACCATCCAAACAAACACTCTATTCATGGGTGACTTAACTACCCATCTATAGACTGGGAAGCATACACTGCCTAAAACTCACAGGCAGAATGCTTCCTAGGCTTTGTTAGTGTTAATAACAGCCTGTAACAAATAGTGCACACTACAACCAGAGGATCAAACATACTGAATCTAGTACTCACCAACATGGGAGAGCTTTCCACCCCCAGTGTCACATCCTCACTACTGAGGTCGGATCACAAAGCTGTCTCATTTGAAGAAAAAAATCGACCCAGAAACCATTAAACAGTTAGGAAGAATTCAAAGTCAAACTACATTTTATTAATTGACAGTTTGTCAAAATTCAAGACTCCCGCTAACCCCGAGACCATAGTTATCTATGCAGAATTATTCAGAGTCCCTATACAAATGTGAATAGCTGCATAGAAGCTGTAATACCTACCAGAAAAAACCCAAAGCCAACACTAAAAACAAACCCCACTTGTGGAATCCTCACCTAAACAGGGTATATAATAAAATAAGATAACTCATGGCCAAAATCAGGAAGAGCAACTGCCTTAAAGACCAGTGTTCTCTAGTACAACAAAATAAGAAACTAAGAGGTCTAAGTCCAACAATGCCACTTATCAGTTTAGGATAACCCTGCAGGCTAAGGACAATCACAAGGCCTTCTTCAGCTAAGTCTGGAACCTTAGAGGTAACACACAGCAGTGTGCTGAACTAGTGAACAGTACCACCTTCACAGATCAGGGTGACATACTAAATCTACTGGCTGATAAATTCAACTGAAACTTCACCTCCTACTCCCCCACCACCACCAGGAGAAAACCCCTCCATCATACTTCTCCAGCCATCAGTAGGGACTAGGAGTTGGCAGCACTTGCTAAATCCAGAAATGCCACCTCCATATATCCTGAAAACATCCCTGGTGGCCTCCTGAGCAGTCTAAACATGAGCTATCAGGACCACTTGAGGCACTCCAACTATAGCCTTGAAACAGGCTACTTTCCAAGTGAATGGAGGGCTGCAACAGTCATTCCCTTCCACAAGGGTGGACCATCAACTGATCCAGACAACTACATGTCTGTTAGTCTAACAAGCCTAATATGCAAAGCCATGGAGCAAATTATCATGGAAAAGATAAACAAGGATATTGGCAACCTGGATTCATCATAGTTTGGCTTTGTTAAGGGAAGATTATGCCTACTTAACCTGGTAGACTTATTTGGGAGGGTCATCAAGGCAATGGATGAGGGTAGAGCAGTGCATACTGAGTATCCTGACCTGGCTAAGGCATTCAATACAACACCCTGTTCAAGAATTATTGACAAGCTCTCTGAGCTAGGCATAAATCCTTAAATAGCTTACTGGATTGATGGTTGGCTCAGAGACAGGACCCAAAGAAGTCAGGATTGGTGAGACCACCTCCACCAAGAGACGAGTCACCAGTAGAGTACCGAAGGGCTCTGTTCTGGGCCCATTCCTGTTTAGCATATACTTCTCTGAAGTCAAGGCTAATATTCAAGGCCTCTGGCTCACCAAGATTGCAGATAACTATAAACTGGGAGCTATTATAAATTCCCTCAAGACACCAATATCTTGCATGTGTATTTAACATGGACAAATGACTGGTGTCAAAGCCATGGCCTAAAACGTAAAGCCAAAAATGCATTATAATGCCCTTTGGGAAACTGTGAACCCAAGTTAATTACTCCATCAATAAACTGTCCCTAAGAGTTGATCCAGTAGTAAGGGATCTGAGAACATATGCATTCAACAATCTGGCCTTTGACCAACATGTAGCTCAGATAATACGAAAATCATTCTGTCACTTAAATTATAGGTAAGTGTATGACATCCAGGTCTAAGGAAGTTACAGTATTATACTCGGCCCTTATCAGACTTGTCACTGTATACAGTACCCCCTTTGGTATGTATCTAACCAGACACTTTCAACAGTTAGAACACCCACAAATGTTTCTCACCACGAGATTCAGGGCATGAATACCCTGTCCTTCACTGACTGCCTAAAGTGTTTGTCTCTGTATTCAGTCTCCTACAGGCTGCTGTGAGCAGATTTTTGCCTGGTTTACATTGCTTTCTTGGACCCAGGCCTGATGGATCTGTTACACATGTGCAAAGCACACAGCACCGGAAAGACTAGATCCAGGGATCTGAAATTCGCTTGTGACATAAATTGTACATGCTGGAGAGACACATATGTGTCCCAAAGAATTCTCATCCATTTAAAACAGAGTTCATCCCTAATCTTTTCAAACAAAACCATGACAATTGGATAGGAAATCATACATTTACTCCCAGCCTGGCCTATATGTCCCTTAGGGACAGAGACTGTAAATATCCTAACACCTCACCTATAAATCCTTAGTTGCCTCCCCCACTGCATAGATGCCCGTGATACTTGGGAACCAAATGGTTTAGGGTAATTGACTAAGCTTGCAAGGATCCAAGTGGTCATTAGCCTGGTAACAACCTGTGAACCTAATACAGCCACCACAGCTTTCTTCCAAGATGTTGGTGCCCCTCCTCCTTTAAAAATACTGTTAAACAAAATCTTCCAGATCTTTATCACTTTCTTCCCTCCTACATTCCAAATTTTCACAGAAATACCATCTATTCTTGGAGACTTTCAGCATTTTTATCTCATCCCCTCCTATCTTAACTGTTAATTGTTTAGCCTCATGGACCTTTAACCTTGGCATAATTAAGTATTCCATTAATATTTCCATTTGTGATCTTTATTGATTTCCACATTTCTCTGCTTTATACAAATTTAAATAAAATTACCAAAATACCCCCAAAACTTCTACAGGATCTCTGCTTGTTATAGGCTCCCTAAATCTGGCAACAACCCATTCAACCTTTTGCTTCTACTGCCTAAATTGTTGTGCTAAAAGTTTTTGTGTTCTGGAGTTATTATTAAAAAAAATGGTTGCTTAACAACAATTTTTCTAAAGTCATGCATATTATCCAGATTCTCTCATTTTCTTTTTAGCACTCTACAATTGTAATATTTCTTGTACTGTGAGATTTCTCTTATTCTGCAATACTTTAACCTCTGTCAGCCCCTCTAAGCAATTCCTATTACTTCTTGACCATATCTGATTTTCTTTTATTTCTACCCTATTTTTAAACTCCATTTTCATTTTATCCCACTGGCCAGCTATAGCTTCTGAAGATATTTATATCTTTCCTAATAACTTTCAGATAATTCCCATTACCCATTCCTTAAATTCCTCTTTTTTAACAGGTAGGAAGGAAGGCATCAGTGTCTCATTTTATTTCATCGCCATGCATTTTTAACTTTGTTTTTATTGGTGCATGATCTGAAATAGTTATTGGATGTATTTCGAAGCTTTCAATTAAATGTAAATGTTCCTGTGAAATACATTTTCTGTCAAGTTTAGCCCAATTATTGTACCTTGGGGAATAATATATAAATTCTCTCCAAGTTCCTATTATTGAATCCACATCTTCCTTAACAAATATTTTCATACATTTCTTCAGAAATCTACTCTGTTTTGTTACATTTTCCCTTCCAAGTCCCCCAGATACATCCCCACTGCAGCAAATCAAGTTCCAGTCCCCACCTATAAGTAATATTACCCTGCTGAAAGCTAATTATTCCTCCCAAACTTTTCTTAAGCTCCATAACAGCACTTTTAGTTGGACTATAAACACATGACAGCATAATCCTCCTCCCTTGTCAGAAGCATTACTATCTTTTTTTCGCTCTTCTATCACTATTGGAGCTCCTCAAGCAATTAGTATAAGTGATGCATTTTTCCTTTATTCCTGCTGAATATCCATCCTGAAAGCCTTTCTTTATCAAATTCACATGTTCACTTCTTTCCAAATGTGTCTGCTGTAGGATTGCTATTTGCGCTCTGCAATTCTTAATATAATTCAATACTCTTTTTGTCTATGCCTGTGAGGCCATTCACATTCCAGAATAATATGTTTAGTGTAGCCAATATGATGTTATTATTCCACCTATTATATATGATAGCTTTTTTAAATGCCTATTTCCCACTTTTGTGTTACATGCACCCACTAATGTTTGGCAGGTTGATCCATTATACAGTTGTTTCTTGCCATCTCCATTTGAACCTATGTCACATTTTATAAGACTTTTTGTTTTAATCAAAACCCTCAGGCAGAACACATGCACGCACACACAGGCACACACAGACACAAGATATTACCTTAAAATCAGGTCCACTTTTAAATCCTGAAATCCCAAAATCTCGAGTTTTGGGATACCGAACTCAAAACATCGTGATTTCGGTATCTCGAAATTTAAAAGTGGACAAAAAAAATAAATAAACACAGGTAAAATAATGTGTTTGCAGGGTGGCAAGCCCCCCTGCACCCCCCACATGGGGGGCTGCATCCCCACACCTCCCTACTTAAATATACCAACTCCGAGATTGCGCTACAGTGAAGAAAACGGTAATGCTCCTTTTGCACTTTTCACAGAAGCGCAATCTCAGAGTTGGTATACTTAAGTAAGGGGAGTGGGGGGTGCTGGGGGGCTTGCCTCCCTGCAAGCCCTTTATTTAAATTTTTTTTGTCCACTTTTAAGTTTCAAGATACCAAAATCGCTATATTTTGAGTTTGGTATCTCAAAACTCGAGATTTTGGTATTTCGGGATTTAAAAGTGGACCCCTTAAAAACACTATGTACATCTTCAAATAATGAAGTTTAATTCTCCTGATAGGAACAACTGTCCCAAATTGACAGCTGCATTTGCAGGCATTAACTAAGGTTAACCATGCTAAAGTGCATGCTAAAGCTCTCCAAATTACATTAATTACTGTCTGTTCTTGTCTTATCTTTATTTATCTCCCAGATTTGAAAAACAGCTTATATGCATTCAAAAAACATTAACTTTTAGCCTTAAGAAAAAATGCACTGGCTATTTTTAAATAAAACTGAATTATATACTGTTTTAATAAATGCATTAAAGTATTTAGTTACCAGAAAAGCTGCTATCTATTACTCAATTCCAATAATTTCAGAGTTTGTTTTTTACTGAGCTGCTTGTCCTTGTACTTTTTAACTTTCTGTCAGTAAACAATGTCCAGACCCTTCAATTTACTGTCTTTGCCTTTAGTCAGCTTGTTTCCCTGGAAACATTACAACACAATATACTTCTCAACTAACACTAAAGATTTATTTGCAAAAGGAAAACTATTCATACCATTGTGGTATCTCGTTAAAAAAATTACTTTCTTAAACAAAAAAAAACTTGCCATTAGATTAAGCCAAGAGCAATAATACAGACATTAACTTATGCAAAAGTAAAAGTAAAAGAAAACATTTCAACTCAACATATATTACATTATATTATACTTTGTACACTTTTACACTCTCTCTCTCCCCAACAGCCCAAAATTACAGCCCATCAACTCAAATGTGCTTTTGTCCATTTTATCTTCTCTTTTTACATTTTAACATCTACATTTCTTAAAACTGAAAAAAGAAAAAAATACTTGTTTACTTCAGTATCTTCATCACACACAAAAATCACTAAAAATGTTTTACTGTATAACATGCAATATATATATATATATATATATATATATTGTGAAATGCTTTATACAAATACTGTTAAGAACCAAAATTGTTTTACTTACAGTTTTCCTTTTATTGTCCTAAATATCAGTGACATGAAGTAGGGCACATGCCTGTCATTCCCACTACTGGTTTAATAATGTCAGCAAAAATCCAATCTTTCTCAGTCTCTTTTTCTTGTAAAGCCATATTGCAAAAATGTGATTGGTGATTTATAGTCCCATATTTATTCACTAAATTCAGTGTTGCTTGTCTTCTTCCTGTTTATCTCCATCTCACTACCCCAGACTTTGGTTCAAGTCCAAGGTACTCCAGATTCTTCTAGTCAGCTCCTGTACTTTTTTTCTTTCTCTCAAGGATTTTCCTTTCAAACACTGGAAAATGTTTCACTTCTAAAGTCTCTCTATGAGCTTTATTATCAAAAGAATGAGAAGCAGAGTCCCCTTCTGTTTGATGGCTCACTTTTTTTTGGACAACTTTTGTATTTCCTCCATAGCCTGTTCTGCATCAAAAAATTACTTTGATCATCCATGAAAAAATATTCTGAAGACAGCTGGATACATCAGTTTTAATCTCACACCTGACTCTCAACATTCCCTGATTGCTGGGATATATTTGCTTCCCTTTTGCCTGGTATACAATGAATAATCATTAGGGCGGCCACGGTGGTGCAGCGGTTAGCGTTGCCGCCTCACAGCAAGAGGTTCTTCGGTTCAATTCTCAGCTGGGGTGCCTTCTCTGTGGAGTCTGCATGTCCTCCCTGTGATTGTGTGGGTTTCCTCCCACATCACAAAAGACATGCAGTAGGTGGATTGGACACTCTAAATTGGCCCTAGGTGTGAGTGCGTGCGTGTGTGTGCCTTCTATGGAAGGTTGGGCACCGGGCTGGCAACTCGACACCGTAAAACTCCACTGCCAATCATGAGCGGACAGATGATCCACTGTGGCGACCCCTAACCGGGAAAAAGCCGAAAGAAGAAGACGAAGACTGTCTCCAATTTTTAATATTTTGCCCTTCTGCCTCTGTTTTGCCAGGATCAACTCTTAAACATCTTTATTAATACAGGGCTTGGCTGCTTTGTCATGGCCAGGTTTGGAGCATACATACAATGTGCCTTTTCTATTAACAAATCCTGCTGTGGAATACCAGTCCAGTTACTTGTTTGTGTTTTCATAAAAGTAATACAGTCTGCTCCAGGTTCTCTTGTACTGCAGAAAATCTCAGGATTTCTCTCTGTCATCTGTCCTCTAACTCCACCATTTTTTGAAACATCTCTTCTTGAGCAGTCTCATACAAAGCCAGCCTTTTCTTTATTTCAATCTCTGATTTTTGCAGGCTCTCTAAGTTCTTCTTTGCTGGCATCCAGGCAATATGACTGTGTTTTTTTCTTCTTCTACAAAATTTACATTCTTGTGTGCACGCATGTGCATATAAAACATGTATAAAATCATTCAGGATGCTGAAATGTCTATCATTAAAAGGAGCTATGCATACTATCCCTTACTATCCCATTTGAAGTAATGCTACTCAGTATGCCAAAGGGAAGATAAACCTCAGCACACCAAATAGTTCAGTATTGCTATCACACACTAGTGATGTCATGAGATTTAAATAGGTTTCTTTATGCATGCAGAAGTAATGAGACTGGCTGATAATATATTCATAAATTGTACAGTTTCAAAGCTACATACTGCTTCTACCATTGTGTAGTCTATGACATGTATTACACAAAAGCATTACCTGAATATCATCCACAACATATATTGTACAATAAATCACGATATACCATGAACAAGAACAGGTCACACAACATGCACAAATGAATAATGCACTTCAGCACATTACAACAACATTATTATGGCTATAATGGTCTAACTACCGTGCTGTGTAGTACCTTTGCTATAAGATATGTCTGAAGGGGGTCCACAGTGATTGACCAAAATGGTAAAACATTGAAACACAATTGATCAATGCCAACATCTAAAACAATCAACTTACTGAAAAACAAAAACATCACAAACACAAATGAGTGCAAAAGGAAAACAAGCAGTTTTCATTTTTTGATCTGGTAATCAAAACCCAACCACTGTATTCAGACATATTTTTTCTGAATAATGGTAGTGTTTTGGAAAAAGGTTTTTCTAAGGTAAGGTGTAAGTTTGGGGTTAGGGGCCGGAGCAAGGTTAGGGTTGACATGTTAGAAAGGTGGTGCAGAGGGCTGCTTGTAGTGTTTCCCCTTTTAACACAGCTGGTATTAGTATTTAGCATATTTAAGAGGATGTGGGGGCTTAGTCCTCCTCCAAATTTGAGGTGCTTGAGAGGTTGCCCCTGTTTTTTTATGTTATCTGATATTAGTAGTTGTTTAGATGTTGCGAATTTGATGTAGTAAGATGTAATATTCCAATTATTTTTCAGTTAATTGTAGTGTCATTTAAATTTCTGCTGACAACAGAAAACAAAGCGAGTCAACAGCAGACTGCAGATATTGACACACTTGCTTTTAGTTCACCATTTTTGATGGTGATGGCATTATACCTCATGACTTGTATAACAGGTCGGCTTTGCCAGTAAATGTATGTTTTGGTATATACACAAACTAGGTCATCATGCGGGTGCTGAGTAATAATAATGGGGTGTCAGTGAAGAAGAGGCAATTGTTCTACTACTTCAATTTATCTAATACTAGTAGGTTGACAACAGATGAGATAAAAGCAGGCTGTGGTCTCAAGGTAACAGGAAAACTGATAGTAACACGAAACATGATCGGTCTAGGTTACTATGATAACCAAGGTAATTCATCTGATGGGGAGGATTCAGTGTACCCATGTTACTATGCCAACAGACATACAATAAATACTAGTTTGGGTGCTAAATGGACAAAGAAAATATGAAATTAGATATATGGTTTAGCAGTCTTTGACAAGGAGATTGTCCCACTGCCACCATTGCTACAGGGGTGATTATATCACTTCCACCAATGTGACCTCCAGATGTTAGGATGCTACCCACTGTGACTTTGATATGGTTAGCACTGATAGACTTTGAATCTCGCCTCTGTTAGCTAAAGGTGAAGCAATATCAAGAGAGTGTAGACAAGTCTATTTCAACCAAAAATTCAACCTGGTTAATGGAGTATAAAGAAAATATGCACTGCTGCCCTGGAAATTGACTTCCATCATCCACACCCAGGCTGGAATGCACAAAGGCCAATTACAGAGCTGGCTTTGGTCATGCAATCCTAGATCCCTTTCTCACAGCTCTTTCTATGAACCAATGTCTTTCAATGCCCCTTTATTTATGGTAACTGCCTTTTATACAAATTATTTGCAGACACACACACACACACACACACACACACACACACACACACACACACACACACACAAACACACACAAACACACACACATACATACATACATACATACACACACAGGGAAGGCTGGCAGAATTCTTTAATTCCCTACAGCCTTCTTCCTGGTACAATAATGCTACATTGCCCTGGAATAAACAGAGACTTGAAATATCTGCTGTTCTTAAATGAAGCAAAATATGAAACAATTCCAATTAATCTCTTTTATTGGTAGAAGGTCCAGGTAGCTTAATGGGAGATATGGGGCACACAGCTTATTAAACAATAATGTAAATAATGATAACCCTTTCCTCAGAGAAATAGTGCAAAGACACAATAAAAACGAACTGATGTCTGCTATAACAGCCTAAATGTTAATAAATGAACTTTACTTAAATAATAAAGAAAACAGTAGTGCAAATACATATTAAAATATATGTTGGTTGGGGCCCACCAAGAAATAAAAAGTAATAAAATAGACAGGATGCGCACAGGAAAAACTAAGCTCCAGATACAGAAGTTCCTTGGCAATCTCTTACTGCAGCAATACTGTCCCTTAACTGTCATAAGTTAGACAGATAAATAAATAAATAAATAAATAAATAGTGTTCACAGATATGTCCACCACAAAAAAGGCAGCATCTTATTCTACATCACACCATAGAACACAGTTATATACAATGTTTTCATCCAGACCCTGATATACATCACATTATATCATTCATTGTTCTGTTGCTGACCTGGAGAAAAAAAAACAAGTAGTTAAACCAGTTTTATTTATCAGTACAGCAATGTTTCTTGGAAACAGATGCCTAATTGCATCAGTCCTGCAATAGAAGGAATTGTCAACACCTATCCAAGTCTGATCCTTCCTTGACTACACCCTGGTGAGTTAGTGACATGCAAGTCACTGAATCAATCAGTGGTTACAGCAAAAATGTCTCAAAAAAGACAGTTCCTGGTCTTTCATCATTTCACAACAGAAAACAGCAAGTCTGGAGATTCAAAACACTTTAAAAGACATTCTCTGTTCTTTTTGTCATGTTTGAATTGATCCACTACTTGCTAGTCTTGTGGCACTTGCACCTGTATCCTTTATTGTCTTTGCCTGTACAGAGGTCATAGATTCCTAAACCATGACAGCAAACATAGTACAGATAAACAAGACAGAAGAGAAAGGTAAAAAAAATCCATGTTTAACTCAGTTTCTTTAGCCTGGTGTTATCCTCAGCATTATACAGTGTATACACTGATACTGCAAATTAGTCTTTATACAGATGCCACTAATGAGGCAGGATGCCATATATAATACACACATTATGATAATACCGAAACAGATACTATACATATAGTGCAACACAGGTTGGAGGAGTGGGTACCACAAGACTAGCAAGCACTGTAGATCAATTCAAAAGTGATACAATGTACCACTATAGGCAAAGACAATAAAGGATACAGGTACAAATGCCAGAAGACTAGCACGCACAGTACATCAATTCAAAAGTGATACATTGTACCAATAAAGGCAAAAACAATAGAGGATATAGGTGTGATTAGTTAATGTTTAGTATAAGTACAGGTGTGTGAGTGCTGTTTTTATACACCTGAAGAAGCCTTGTGGTGAAAGCGCTTGTGTGTTTTGCAATAAATCAGCTGAAGAAACTGGAGCCTTGACTCTGCCTGCTTTTACTATTTGGACTGGTATTATTCAGTATGTTTGTGGGTTCACTATTGTATTACATGGGTGAACATCTACAACACTAAATGTGCATGCAGTGAATTTTACCTTATAGCTACAGAATGTCTGCTTCTAAGTATTCCTTGAATTCATATTTTATCCCTGTATTGTTACATATTCATTCAAATTCATGCACTATAAACATGGTTATACACAATGGCCACCTTGGTGCACATTAAAATGTTATGGTCTGTGTTATTTGGTTATTGGACTGCCATTATGTACTTTGCTTAGCTGCATAATTTGCAGTACATGTGCACCATTATGCACATCATTAATTTTGGACTGTGCATGAATACAGGGATACACACAAGGTCATAGTCAATGAATGTTGTACTCAACGTGTTAGTTAATTTATGAATCCTCCAATTTTCCTGTTCATGTTTTATTTCTAGTATTTACTTATTAACCATGTAAACTCACTACAAGTGCCTTCTTTTATAGGCAACCTGGAATAACATTCTGTTTAAATAACTTGCTTAAAGTCTCACATTAAGTAAACGGAAACTGAGGGAATCATGAGTGCAAAAGTTAAAATGGTGAGTTATCAAGCTAACACCCTATTGGCTTTTAGGAGAGCTTGACTGGTGTAATCCCATGTTGATAATTTTTCCTTCCCATATACAGATGATTGTTTTGAAAGAAAGTTAAGGACTGACACTCTGTAAGGGGAAGTGTATTCCATAACCAAAAATTTACTTGTGATGATGAACCTTACTTGTCCCTGTCCCCAATCACTGATGCAGCCAAACACCCACCAATGGGAGTTGTCACAGCACTAGGTTCTCTCATTACCACATTACAGTAATGACCCTGGCTCCACTGTCATGCCTAATGAATTAAAATATTTTATGAATTACCACGCAGCATTAACGCAGAGCACAGCCTGGACCAACTGCTGAGTAAGGTGCATCAGATACATTACATATTATCTAGTAATTGTTTACTGTTGTACAGTGTCATGCCACATAGTGATTCAGTCTGTGGTATGGTGCAAGGGTTAAAGATGTAAACATTCTTTTATATGCAGCTTGTCATTAATGTGATCCTTTATGAATCATACTAATAATGTCAGGTCAGGGTACTAAATGTAGTACACACACCACATCTATGCAAGTGTGCACTATCTTTATGAATTTGCGGCCCATCTATAATACACAGAATACACTTTCAAGTGGACCAAACTTTCTAGTTAAGGCATAGATTTTTTTTTTTGTAAAGTATTTTTTTTTTAATTTATAGATGTAGCTCACACAGTATATGCAGGATATATTCACACAGTATATGTACCATATTCTATTTGCAGTCTTATCAGAATTTTATACAAGGGGATCATCACCTTAGCATATCTACAGGTTATTGGGGGTAGGATGTTTGCTATTGTACAGTACATTTTCTAGCAATATGTACACTGGAATTAAATGTATTATTATTTACTATGACACTTAAATCCCTGAAATAAGTTACTGACAGCAAATTACTGCTAATATTGAAAAATACAGTTTTATATGTAAGTATTGGACTAAATGCTCTTGTAGGTCATTTTAAGCCTAGCCAATTTCCTTTTTGGTGTTTGAATTAACCTATCCCATTTGGTGTTAAGATTGGCTTTACCCATCCCACTGTTAATTATCTCCTACCCCTAATAAGAATAAATGTGATCATACCATAGATAAATTGAGGGGAACCATGTGTCGGATAAAGCATTTAAGAGCTGCCTCTATCTATTGATATTATTGGGGGCAGTCCTTGGGTAAATGTTTTATTTTCCAGCCATTCATCCAAGTTGTAGTTGAATATGGACATAGATTTTTACATGGAAGGGAAGTCTGTTCCAGAGCAGTGCTATCCTCAAGTGAGATATACCTATCCCTCCAAACCATTCTGTTGATGTTGCAGAAGAGGTTTAGATCCCTGGACCACGTATTTTTGATGTTATTTGACTTCCTGATGTACAGTAGGTCCATCGATATCGGGTCAAAGGATGCCTTGTATGCCAGACACAGCTCACCTCTTAGCAGTCTGTAAGACACTGAGTATACTGACAGGGTTTTGAGGTAGCCCATATAGGGCATATTGTTTAGGCCTTATATCCATTTAGTACGGTATCTGTGTGAGCACTGCAGTTGTTGCATATGTTTGGACTGATAAATGCCAACTATGTCATTATATTCAATGACTGGCCTAATGAGAGCTGAGTAAATGGGGACAATGATATCCCTAGGTCTAGTCTCAGTCCCTTTACTTATAAGATCAGCAGCATAAGTGAACTTTCTTACAGCAATGGGCACATGTTGGATGAAAGTTAGGTCAGTGTCCACATAAATTCCCATATACCAACTGTGCCAACTCTCAGGGGCATATTGTCAATGTGGTAGTTCCCTGAGTAGGTGACTTCCCAAAGGATATGATAATGCATTTTTTGGCATTTAGTTTCAGTGTATGATTCTGGCACCAGTAATATGTTTGGGACAAACCTTCCTGCAGGATGGCTAAGTCATTTGGGGATTCAGTGACTACTCCTAGCTTGTAGTCACGCATAAACTTAGAGAAATAGATGCCAAACAGGAGAGGTACCAGCACCAAACCCTGGGGGGACTCCACTGGTGACAAGTCTCTTTGTGTAGGTATCTTCCCCTATTCTGATCTCCTGAATCCCATCTATGAGCTAGTTGGCAATCCAGCAGGAGATATAGGGGGTTTATTCCCAGTTTATTTAGCTCTTCTACTATGCTGGATTGAGGGACTGTGTCAAAAGCCTTGGCCAAGTTGAGGTATGTAGTATGTACTGTTCCACCTCCATCGATAGCTTTGGCGACCTTTTCAAAGAAGTTTACTAGGTTGAGTAAGCATAACTTTTAGTTATGTACTTACCATAACTTTAGATGTTTGGGATCCATCTCGCCTACATTCTGTACTGATGGGTTTGGAGCCGATCCTCGGCTCCGACTCGGCACGCTATGCTATAGAGCAAAGTCTCTCATTGGCTGAGCTATTCTATATCCCAGGATGCACCACCGCTACTTCCCCAGATCTTGTTTGTCCGCACTCATGCATACACACATAACTGTTTATATAACATTGCCAGATGTTTCAAGATGAAACAATAGTACTCGGGCCGTCCGATCTCTTCTGATCTCCAAGGCAGGGGGAAGGAGGGTGGGTTATTAGGAATGTAGGCGAGATGGATCCCAAACATCTAAAGTTATGGTAAGTACATAACTAAAAGATGTTATGTGATCCTATCTCGCCTACATTCTGTACTGATGGGACAGCGTCCCTAGCACCTGATTCCTGGGTGGCTCACTGGAAAACACTCCTGAGAACTGTGGAACCAAATGACGCTCGCCCCCGAGATGCCACATCCAATTTGTAGTGGGAAATGAAGGTGTGCGGGGAAGACCATGTAGCCGCAGCACAAATGTCACTAATGGCAAGCTTAGAATGGAATGCTATTGAAGTAGCCATAGCTCTTGTAGAGTGAGCTTTGACAGAGGTTGTAAGCTCTTTATTAGAAGAGGAATACGCCTGACTAATACAGTCCCTGATCCATTTGGCAATAGTGACCTTTGTGACGGCTTTGCCCAATTAATTATCCGAAAAGGACACAAACAATTGATCTGTTTTCCGTGTTTGTTGGGTCTTGTCTAAATAAAAGCGCAATTGCCTGTGAACATCCAATGTGTGGAAGATGTATTCCGCTTTGTTTGGGAAGAAAACTGGAAGTTCTAATGACTGTTGCAGGCAAAAACTGGAACAAACTTTAGGGACAAAAGATGGATTAGGCCTGAGGGATACTATATCTTTGTGAAAAACCAGGTACGGTGGTTTGACAGATAGAGCTTGAAGCTCTGAAACCCTTTTGGCAGAAGTAATCGCGACCAGAAAGGCAGTTTTCCAAGAAAGAAATTTCAAATCACAGGTTGCTGCCGGTTCGAAGGGGGAGAAGGTTAAGGCACGTAATACCACATCGAGATCCCACGGAGGAGCAGGATGAGAAATCGGATGTCGTAAAAACGCAGCACCTTTCATGAAGGTTTTACACAATCTGTTGCTCATTAAAGGTGGGTTTATAGATTCATGAAAATTGGAAATAGCTGCCAATTGGACCTTGATGGTAGAGACTGAAGAACCTTGATTGAATAGGGAAGTTAGAAACTTCAGGACTTCTGACACTGGGACAGTGATGGGATCTAGACCCCGGAGTTGAGCCCAAATAGCAAATCTCTTAGTGGCAGACTTGTGGGCCGAGGATAAGATACGTATGACTTCTGGGTCTAAAGTATGATCATGACTATAGTTGGAAGAGGAGGAGCCAAGCTGTTAACTTCAAAGTGTGAAGGGACTGATGGAGTTGTCCCGACTGATGAATTAATAGGTCCGGGATCTGATCCAGGAACCATGGACCGTCCAGTGCATATTTCCGAAGATAGGGGAACCATACCTGACAAGGCCAGTAAGGGGCAACTAAAATCATTTTGGTCCCCAAGTGAGACGCCTTTTGGATCACTCTGGGAAGGAGGGGAACTGGAGGAAAGGCGTATAGCAAGCTGGTGGGCCAAGGATGGGCTAATGCGTCCATAGGGCTCTCCCCCGGAGCTGGAGTGAGAGAGAAGAACTTTCTGCACTTCGCGTTAAGCGGGGTTGCGAAAAGGTCGCAACAAGGAGTTCCCCATCTGCTGAAGATCTGAGTTGCCACTGCATCGTTCAGAGACCACTCGTGAGGAGAGAGAATAGTTCTGCTTAGTCTGTCGGCTATCACGTTGGATTTCCCAGGGATACGAGTCGCTACCAGAAAACGTCTGGTCGCCACTGCCCATTCCCAAACTCTCATGGCCTCTCTGCAAAGGGGGTAGGATCTGGTCCCTCCCTGCTTGTTCAGATACCAGACTACTGACATGTTGTCGGAGTGAATGGCAATTACGCCCTGAGGGAGGTGATCGTGGAGGGCTTGTAGAGACAGAAACACCGCCCTCATTTCTAGAATGTTGATATGAAGGAGACTCTCGTCGGAATGCCAAGTGCCTTGGACTGACCTGCCCAGGTAATGCCCCCCCCACCCCGTCTGGGAGGCGTCCGTCGTCAATGTGGCCATAGGAGGAGGTGGAACAAAGGGTCATCCCTGATCCAGATTGGAGGACACCAGCCACCAGCGAAGGTCCCGTTTGCAGGTTTCCGTGATCAGTATGAGGTGACTGAGAGGGAGATCCTGAAAGGACCACTGTGTCGATAGGAGCCACTGGAGAATTCTCATATGTAATCTTGCTAAGGGGACTAGGAGAACAGTGGCCGACATAGAGCCTAATAGCTGCAGGACCATCCTGGCTGGGGCTTTGGATCTGAGAAGCAAGGCTCGGACTTGAGCCTGTATAGTCTGTATCCTTTCTGTAGGAAGATAGACCCGCATTTGGTTTGAGTCTATCTCTACTCCGATGAACCTTATGCGCTGAGATGGCAGCAACACAGACTTTGGCCAATTGAAGGTGATTCCAAGGGAAGTGCCTAGTGATATGGTGGCTTGTAGGTTCTGCAATAGTAGATGCCTGGAGGTGGCAGTTAGGAGCCAGTCGTCCAGATACGGAAACACCTGGAATCCTAGACTCCTCAGGTGAGCAGTCACGACCGCCAAACATTTGGTGAACACCCTGGGGGCTGTGGTGAGACCAAAGGGCAGTGCGCAGAACTGAAAATGACTGTCTCCCAGGCTGAAGTGCAAATGTCTCCTGGACGCCTGATCCATCAGGATGTGATAATAGGCGTCCTTGAGATCTATGGAGCACATCCAAACACCTTTCTCCAGCAGTGGGAGAATGGATTGTAAGGTGACCATTCGGAACTTGGACTTTTTGACTGAATGATTTAGGATGTTGTGATCCAAAATGGGCCTCAAGTCCCCGGTCTTCTTTGGCACCAAAAAGAATCTTGAGCAAGTCCCTAATCCGATCTGGTCTGCGGGGACCGGTTGGATGACTCCTTTTTGAAGCAGCTTTAAGATTTCTAAGGCTGCGATTTCCCGTTGACTGGGTGGCGGGTCCGGGATTTTCTTGGACGGCAGTGGAGGGTGTGAAAAGGGGATGGCGTAACCTCCGGCGATGATTAGAAGCACCCATCGGTCCTGAGTGATACCTTCCCAGGCTTTTAGGTGCCTCGAAAAACGACCCCCGACTGGCTCCGGAGCTGCACAGTCGGGCAATCCTTCAGGGATTGTGGAAGGCTGAAGAGCCACGAAAGGACTCGCGGTCTCCAGTGTTGCGGGGGCCTCTGCCGCCTCTGGGACGGTGTCTTCCAGAAAAATTTCCCCCTCCTCTGCCTCTAGAAGGGGGATCGTCCTGCTGCGAGGATAAGACTTCTGGGATTTACGGAACCACATTTTCCCTCCTCTTTAGCCTTGGGGTAAGGCCGAAGGGAGTGGAAAATCGTGCCCCTACGGCAGTCAAAGTCTTACCTTCTTGCTCACAGCAGGTCAATGTGTCCTTTACCTTGGGTCCAAACAAAGAGGACCCATCAAAGGGAGCATCGGCAAAGGAAGACTTAAAGGCTTCCGCAAAATGACACAGGCGGAGCCAGGCTTGCCTCCGTAGAGCAACACCCGTACCCACGCTTACTCGCCTCGGCTGCATATGAAATGAGCCTCATGGACGAGTTTGATATTGATGACAGAGTAGCCAACTGAGAGCCGACCGTCTGGGCCAGCTGCTCAGGTAGGTTACCCAAGAGGGTATCTGAAAGCTCCTTGATCAGATCCCTCTGAAGTCTAGTGAAGTGCGTCAAATAGTTCAGGGACCTTAAGGTAAAGGCCGCTGAACTGAGGGTGCGCTTCCCGTACCGGTCCATGCTCCTAGACTCCTTATTAGGAGGATGGACGGACGTCGAAGCCTCTGCTACATCTTGCTGGGTAGCAGATGCCACCACCAGGGCATCTACAGCCACACCTTTGGTCAGAAACTCCTTCTCTGGGGGTGGTGATAAGAATTTATTTGGGCGAGCCGGCACCGGTTCCACAGAGTCTGGATGCTCCCATGCCCTTCGACAGATCAAATATAGGAGCTCGTCGAAGGGCGGAGACACCCAGGAGATGGAGGGCTGAGCCCCGAAGGCCTTGAGGAACACCGACTCGTCAGCGGAAGGGGGTTTGGAATGCCAGCCACCTCTTTGTTTGAGGGCTTCCAAGATGTCTGCAAAGGAGACATCCTCTGAGGACGACTTAGGGGACCCCTCCGCATCATCAAGATCAGTGTCCGACGTGAGAGACTCATCGGGGGAGTCGACATGCTTCCTCTTGCACAGTCTTTTCCTTGGGGGTTCCTCCGAAGAAGCTTCAGAGGGACCTCCAGGAGGGGGGGAACCCCCACTGGGGGTGACCTCAGGCCTCGGGGCTCCACTGTCTAGCGACAGGGGGACTACAAAAGACCCAGTCTCCGTGTGTAGGGAAGGTACCGGTGAGACCGTGGAGGTAGCCAAAGAAGATTTGTCCAAAGCACTCCTCATGGCCCTGAAGGCCGGACCGCCAGAGTCCTGGGAAGGTCCAATCCCCGGGGCCACAACAGTAGATGGCACTCCCGCAGCCAATGCACTGAAGGAAGGCTCGGAACCGAAAACATCGGTCCCAAAGCGTCACCCCCAGGGCCGACCGAGGAGGTCCGTGTACCAAACTCCGACCCGAAAGCCGGAGTTGGAGTAAGGGTCGGAGCCGACCCGAAAACCTCCAACGGCTCCACCAGCACCAACGGTGCCGAGGTTGTTGGAGGAGGAACCAGAACTACAGGGTGGGCCATCGGCTCCGAAGCCGAACGGGCTGGAGCCGAAACTAATTTCTGGAATACAGGAGACTGAAAAAGTCTTTGGAGCACCCTGTCGATGTCTGAATCCGACATCTTGGAAGATCGGGAGGAGACCGATCGGGTCCGAGCTGACTTCTCCATCGGCTCCGAAGGACTGGGGGGACCGGCTCCGAATGGACTCGACCAATATCGGTGCCGAGGGAGATTCCATAGCAATTTCCCTCGGTGCCGAAGAGGGCTTCGGCGCTGAAGGGGAAGTGTCTGTGCCGGCAACCCTCATCGGCTCCAAAATCAGTGGAGCCGATGAAGGTGACTCGCCTCTCGAAGCCCCAGCCATCAGCTTCGAAACCAGAGGAGTCGAGGCCAGAGGCAGACCGTTCCGCCCTCGGCTCCAAAGTCCGTGGAGCCGATGGAGAAGCCTGCCTAGATTTCTTAGTGGTCGGAGCCGACGATTTATTTTTCTTAGCTGGAGAGGAAGAGGAAGATAAGGCCTCTTCGAAGGAGGGTTTGATAAGCCCTTTTAAGATCAATTTATTCTTCCTCTCTTGGAGGATCCGAGAGGAAAAGGCGTGACACACACTGCAGGACTCCTGAAGGTGTTTGGGGCCTAAGCAGTAAACGCATAAGGAGTGATCATCCGTGATGGACATTTTATAGTTGCATCTCGTGCATTTTTTAAATCCGGAGGGTCTATGCTCCTTAGACATAATTGTAGACACTTTGCCAAATTATATGTCAGAGAAAAAACACCATATATGGCTACACAACAATAAAGAAACTTTTTTTTTTTTTTTTTTTTTTTTTAAACAAGAGCGAAAGCCCAACAACTTAAAAGTATGACAAACACCAAAAAGAGGGCCAAGAACCCTCTAACTAAAACAGGTACTTGACCTCTGAAACAACAAGAAGAGTCAATAAGAATGAGGGGAAGGCCCCTCTAACTTAAACAGAAACCTTTCCCTGTCCAAACACAAAATTTTACCACAAATTTCTCACAAAAACACACGTATACACAACAATAGCTGTTAAAACAGCTTTTGGATAAAGATTTAAAAACTCTCAGAAAAAAACAGCACTTAGCTCAGCCAAGTTCGAGACCACTTGTAAGCGGCAAACGAGATCTGGGGAAGTAGCGGTGGTGCATCCTGGGATATAGAATATCTCAGCCAATGAGAGACTTCGCTCTATAGCATAGCGTGCCGAGTCGGAGCCGAGGATCGGCTCCGAACCCATCAGTACAGAATGTAGGCGAGATAGGATCACATAACATCCTGTTTTTGATTAATCCAAACTGAGACAGATTCAGTGTCTGGAGATTCAGTATGTCCTTATTGATTAGTTCCATGATAAGTCTTTCCATATAAGGGTGGTCAGACTTATGGATCTGGGTCAATGGAAGGTCCTCCCTTTTGCAGGGGAATGACTGTAGCTGTTCTCAATTTGCTTAGCACAAAACTTGTACGGAGGCCAAAGCTGAACAGTATTGTTGGTGGTGTGTGGCTAAATTGTGTTTCATTATATTTAAGATGCATCCATGGGTACTGTCAGTACCTACTAATGCAGTATTGTTAGCATTTGATAGCACTTTCAGGACTTGGTTGTGTATGATAGCTGGAATTGAGAGTATTTCAGTTATATCTTATGGGATGATAGCTGGAACTGACATCAGACAGGAGACAGGAGACTGACATTGAGATCAGACAGGAGTCCCCATGGACTATGATGTTTGCAGATGACATTGTGATATGCAGTGAGAGTAGGGAACTGGTTGAGGAGACCCTGGAGAGGTGGAGATATGCTCTAGAGAGGAGAGGAATGAAGGTCAGCAGGACTAAGACAGAATATATGTGTGTGAATGAGAGGGAGGATAGAGGAATGGTGAGGATGCAGGGAGTAGAGTTGGCGAAGGTGGAGGAGTTTAAATACTTGGGATCAACAATTCAGAGTAATGGCGAGTGTGGAAGAGAGGTGAGGAAGAGAATACAGGCAGGGTGGAGTGGGTGGAAAAGAGTGTCAGGAGTGATTTGTGACAGACGTTTACCAGTCAAACTGAAAGGGAAGGTCTACAAGAGGGTAGCGAGACCAGCTGTGTTATATGGGTTGGAGACAGTGGCATTGACAAAAAGGCAGGAGTCAGAGCTGGATGTGGCAGAGTTAAAGATGTTAAGATTTGCACTGGGTGTGACGAGGGTAGACAGGATTAGGAATAAGTATAATTGAGGGTCAGCTCAGGTTGGACGGTTTGGAGACAAAGCCAGAGAGGCGAGACTGCATTGATTTGGACATGTGCTGAGGAGGGATGCTGGGTATATTGGGAAAAGGATACTAAGGATGAAGCTGCCAGGTAAGAGGAAGGCCTAAGATGAGGTTTATGGATGTGGTGAGAGAGGACATGCAGGTGGTTGGTGTGACAGAGCAAGACAGTATTTCAGTTATATCATATGGGACAGATAGAGCAGAGAAAGGGATAAAGTTTGAATTGAATTTATTAACAAATAGGTTACCTATATCTTCAGTCTCAGTGTTGATAACTCAGTATAGGTTATTATGTCCCATATGCCTTACCATACACTTTTTTGTGTTAAACACAGCTTGAATGTTGCACTGATCTTTGATGCTGGTCATCAATGAAGCAACTTTTGTTGACAACTAACTATGGCTATTACCAGAAGCTATTACTTCTGTCATGTGATTAAAGAGATTCAGAAAATTGTGTAACTGGTAAATCAACATTGAAAATAGCTTCCAAAAACAGGGACATCCTGTGCAAGGATAAATCAGGCCTGAAAATAGGAATGTTCCTCCAAAATAGGGACAGCCAAGAGGTCTGCTTTAAATGAGGTCCAAGAAAGTCATAGCGCCACTTTATTCAGCCCTTATCACACCTATCATTGAATATAATGCCCACTTCAGCATGTATATGGCCAGACATATGCAACAGGTGTAATGTCCACAAAGGTTCCTTATTAGGAGAATCCAGGGTATAAACACATTGTCCTATATGGACTGCCTTAAAGCCCTACATATAAACTTGGTCTCCTACAGGTTACTGAGAGCTGATCTATGCTTGGTATACAAGGCATTCTTGGTTCCAGCTCTGATTGGACCTTTTGGACATTCGCAAAACAAACAAAAATCAGAACCACAATATCCAAGGATTTAAATTTTCTTTTGCTTGTGACATAAATAAGACATGTTGGCAAAGACAGACATGTGTCTCAGAGGATTCCCGTGCTCTGGAATATGTTCCCCATCCATGAGAGGCAGAGTTCATCCCTAACCCTATTCAAGTGTAACTTGGCCAATGGATGGGAAATTGGAAATTAACCCCAGGTCTGGACCTCTGTCTCTGATAGAAGCAGGCAGTAATGTCCAAATTAACATGCTTCCCCCCCACCATAAACTCTGGAAACTTCCTAACATACCCCCACCTAATACACGCCCATGATACATAAGGACACAATTGGGTTTGGTTGCATAGCTAGGCTTATAAAGTCTTTGGTGATTGTTAGCCTAGTATATAGCTATGAACCTATAAATAGTTTTAGACTGTTGAACAACAGAAGATTTTAGCTTATGCAAAAGTTGTATAACCACATTTTGTGTACTTGTGTAATCTTTGAAATACTGTATTTGAATATTTTGCTTGTACTTTTGTGGCTTCTGCTCCCACGTCTTTACTAAAATAGGTCCAAGGACCAGCACATCCACCTGGTCAACAGAATAAATAATCCCTCACAGCTTTCAAACTCTCACTGACATTAATTATGTCTCACCACTAGCTCTGATCTACAATGATCGTCTTTAACAAAAAGCAGAAATATATTATAAATAAATAAATAAATACTTTAACACAGAACCTGTACGCATGACTGCTCCAATAAAAAGCTGATAAAACATTAAAAAATAACGATATTGTCAGCACATGCCATTAACCTTGCCAAAACTTAACATGAGTGCAGATTTTCAGCATACCATCTATGGACCATCACCAGAACTGTGGAAAGAATTTGTTGATCTTCGATCCAAAAGAAATTTACAAAAACAACTGAAAAATGACATTTACAAATAGAATTGTACAATGAAAACACATTTGACAGATGGCCCCTAAATGACTACCCTGAAAATTTCATACAAATAATCCTGCAAAGTAATAAATTGGTTAAAATGGAAATTGATAAAACATGAAAAAAGAACTTGCTTTAAACACAACTTTCAATATAAGTGCCAAAGCATTACATTTTGAACTCAGATTTTAGCACATCAGCTATGGAGTGCTATCTGAACTGTGACAATGAATCTTCACCGCCACAAAAAAAAGAAAGTTATGTACTCACCATAACGTTCCATGTGTGTTGTCCATTTCGCCTTCATTCTGTACTGGTTGGGACAGCGTGCCTAACATAATCTTTCTAGGGTGGTTCAAGGAAGAATATTCTCCAGAACAGTGGACCCAAAAGAGGCCCTGTCCCTGCAGGTCAAATCAACTTTGTAATGAGTAATAAAGGTATGTGGTCTTGTCCATGTTGCTGCAGCACAAATGGTATCAATTAGTAGTTTAGCCTGAAAGGCAGAAGAGGTAGAAATAGCTCTGGTAGAATGACCTCTTACTTTGTTGGGAAGTTGTTTGTTTTGGGATTTGTAGGTGAATGTAATACAATTTGACAGCCATCTAGAGAGAGAGGTCTTAGTAACTGCAGCACCTTTTTTTCAGTCTGAGAAGGACACAAACAATTGGTCAGTCTCTCTAAAGTCCTTCGTTCTAAGCAAGTAGAAACATAATTGCTTATGTACATCTAGTTGGTGTAACATACATTCTGCCTTATTTCCATAATTAGGGAAGAAAGCTGGCAAGTCTATGGATGGGTTTAAGTTTGACTCTGAGCATACTTCTGGTAGAAATGACGGATTTGTACAAAGTGATACTCTGTATTGTAGAACAGCATGTATGGGGGTATAGACAATGCTTGCAACTCTGAATCTCTTCTAGCTGAAGTGATAGCTATTAAAAAAATTGTCTTCCAGGTTAAGAACTTCAGGTCACAGAATGGTGCTGGCTCAAAGGGGAAGAATCATACTGGATAACAAACTTGAGGTTATATTGTGCTAGAGGTGGTTTAATGGAGAGTCTTAACAGAATGCTATCCCCTCAAGAAGGCTTTGCAAAGTCTGTGGGACACAGTGTTTGGCCCCGCTTCACCTAAATGGAAAGGCCCAGAAGGAAAATCTTTTCCATTAGCTGATATACAATTTTCTCGTTGAAGTTTTATAAGAAGAAAGTAGGATATGCTGCACTGAAGGTGAAAGGTCAGGTAGCCTAGCTATGTTTGGAATAAGAGCAGCCAGGCTGTCAACTTGAGGGTTTGAAGAGAAGGGTGGAGCATTCCTGACGAATGGGTCAGAAGATCTGGAATTGGGTCCAAAATCCATGGCTCCTCCTGAAGATGAGGCCACAGGAAGGGGAACCAGATTTGACAAGGCCAGTAAGGGATGATAAGTATTAAGGTCCGTCCCAAAATACTGGCTTTCTGAAGAACTTTGGGTAACAATGGGAAAGGAGGGAAGGCGTAGAGAAGACCCGAGGGCCAATCATGTACAAGTGCATCCCTTAGTGACTCCCCCAGAGGGGGGATTAGGGCAAGGTAGCTGCTGCATTTAGTGTTCATGGATGTGGCAAACAAGTCGCAGCAAGGCTGACCCCATTTTCGGAAATTTATTTCCGCTATGTCTTGTTTTAGGGACCACTCATGAGGCATCAGAATTGCCTTACTGAGTTTGTCTGCTATCACGATGGATTTCCTTGGGAGGTGCATTGCTGTCAAAAAGCATTTGGAAGCGGTCACCCATTGCCATACTCTCAGGGCCTCTCAGCAAAGGGGGTAAAATCTGGTTTCTTCTTGTTTGACTACATACCACACAACTTGACATATTGTCTGTTTGTATTGCAATCGTTTCTAGCGGAAGAGAGTTTTGCAATGCTAACAGCACCGCTCTCATCTCTAGGACATTGATATGCAAGTGGGCTTCGTGATTCTGCCACGTGCCTTGGACCGTCCTTCCTTGATAATGCCCCAGCCACCCTGTGACACCTGTGCACTGGCCCAGTAATCAAGGAGCCTCAATCCTCACCACTAGCACCAGTGAGGGGTGTGCACATTGGGGAGATAACAAGTACATACACAGTAAAAAAAGTTATGTTCTTACCATAACGTTCCATGTGGAGTGTTCATCTCGCCTTTGTTCTTACACACGGGTTCGGAGCCGATCCTCGGATCAGAGTCGGCCGCATAGCAAAGCTTTGCATCTTAGAGAAGCTCGAGACCAGGCTATATCCCACAATCCTCCCTGCCATTACTCAGATCTAGTTTGCAAGCAAACCACACCAACCATAAACCTCAGGTGCTAAGGCTACACACAGCCACAAAAAATCAGAGACACTATCTCACTGACAAATTAACTAAAGGGTAGCGAAATATACCCCATGAGGTAAGAGACAATATACCCGGAAGAGGTTAAGGCATGTGGACCAGACTCTAGTCCTACTCGTTCTTCCAAACACGTGAGGGAGGGAAGGGAGGGAATGTAAGAACAAAGGAGAGATGAACACTCCACATGGAACGTTATGGTAAGAACATAACTTCTTAATGTGAGAGTGTTCAATCTCGCCGTTTGTTCTTATACACGGGTAGCGTCGCTAGCTCCATCACCCCGAGTGACTCATGGAAGAACGTTCCTAAGCACAGTGGAACCAAAAGATGTCCTGTCTTTGGAGGCTTTGTCAACTCTATAATGAGCGATGAAAGTATGTGGTTTAGACCACGTGGCTGCTGCACAAATCGTGTCCAAAGGCAGGCGAGCTGCATGAGCCAAGGAAGTGGAAACGGATCTAGTAGAATGGCCCTTAGGTTTGGTGGGCAAGGCCTGATTCAACTTAGAATATACAAAAGCTATACAATCAGTAAGCCATTTAGAAAGTGTACGTTTTGTAACTGCCATGCCCTTTTTATTGTCTGCAAACGTGACAAAAAGTTGATCTGTTTTTCTGTAATCTTTAGTCCTGTCCAAATAAAATCTTAGCTGTCTGTGGACATCTAACTTGTGCAGCATATATTCCAACTTGCTGGTATGTTTTTTGAAAAAGGTAGGGAGTTCAATGGACTGACTAATATTTATGACAGAACATACCTTAGGAAGGAAAGACGGGTTTGTTCGTAAGGAAACTCTATCTGGGTGGAAAATTAAGTAAGGTGATTTGACCGATAGTGCTTGCAGCTCTGAAACTCTTCGAGCTGAAGTAACCGCTACAAGAAAAAGTGTCTTCCACGACAAAAACTTCAGGAGGCAAGAAGAGGCTGGTTCGAAGGGTGGCAACATTAGTTGCGACAATAACAAATTTAAATTCCATGGGAATAAAGGGTCTCTGACGGGCGGTCAAAGATGGAAGGAACCTTTCATAAAAGCCTTACAAAGCCTGTGGGACATAATAGAAGAACCGTCCTCACCAACATGGAAGTTGGATATGGCCGCCAACTGTACTCTTAGTGTGGAAGTAGAGGCGCCTTTGTGAAAAAGGATGGATAGAAATTCTAGAACTTTATGTAAAGGGGCTACCAAGGGGTCCAAGTGTTGGCTAGATGCCCAGTACACAAAGCGTTTCCATTTACTCCTGTAGAGTTTTGTAGTGGAAGCCTTATGAGAGGCAACCAAAATGCGTTGAACTGCCAGAGAAAGTAGATCAGACCTGGCTAGGCGGGGAAGTGGAGCAGCCAAGCTGCTAGTTTGAGGGATAGAAGAGATGGGTGAGGAACTCCCGACGAATGTGTCAGTAGATCTGGTACTTGGTCCAGGATCCACGGTTCCTCTGTTTGATGGGCTCGAAGAAAGGGGAACCATATCTGTCGAGGCCAGAATGGGGCTATGAGTATAATTGTCCTTTCCAGGTTCCTGACTTTCTGAAGAAATTTGGGAATCAAGGGGGTAGGTGGAAATGCATATAGGAGACCCGGGGGCCAATCGTGTATCAGTGCGTCCCTGGGGACATCCCCTGGAGGGGGTAGAAGGGCAAAATAGCTTCTGCATTTGGTATTCATCGGGAAGGCAAATAGATCGCAGCAAGGCTGGCCCCACCTGCGGAAAATTTTTTCCGCCACCTGTAGCTTGAGGGACCACTCGTGAGGTAACAGGATGGTTCTGCTCAACCTGTCCGCAATGACGTTGGATGACCCCGGGATGTGTGTTGCTATCAGAAAGCGACCCGTGGACTCTGCCCATTGCCAAATTCTCATGGCCTCTCTGCACAATGGGTAAGATCTGGTTCCCCCTTGTTTGTTTATGTACCAGACTACAGACATGTTGTCTGTCTGAACTGCTACTGCTCCTAGAGGTAGGAGGGTTTGAAAGTGTTGCAACGCCAAGAACACCTCCCTCATTTCCAGAACATTTATGCGCAGGTTGTACTCCATGTTGGACCATTCCCCTTGGACTGTTCTTGCCTGAAATAGTCCCCCCCCCCACCCTATCAGGGAAGCGTCCGTGGTTATCGGGGCCGTCGGATTCGGTAGAACAAATGGACGACCCATAGTGAGATCCTGACTGTACACCCACCATGAGAGGTCTCGCTTGCAAGAATCTGTTATCAGAATCTCGTGCATTAGGGGTAACTGCTGGAACGACCACTGCGTGAACAGCAGCCATTGGAGGAGCCTCATGTGCAATCTCCCCATAGGAACTGCAATCAGGGACGCTGCCATGAGTCCCAAAACATTCAACACTAGTTTGGCCGGGGCTTTCCTGCTTTGCAGAAGAAGAAGAACCTGTTCCATGAGGGATGAAGCCCTTATTGGAGGGAGCTTTACCAGTGTTAAGCGCGTATCTAGGTCTGCTCCGATGAATGAAATATGCCGTGAGGGCAGTAAGGCAGATTTTTCGAAGTTTATGGAAATCCCTAGGTGGTAACAAAGGTTGACTGTATAGTCTCTGGCTTGTATGAGGCGACGCTCGGTGGTGGCGGTGAGGAGCCAGTCGTCCAGATAGGGAAACACCCGGAATCCCAGACATCTCAAGTGAGACGCTACCACTGCCATGCATTTGGTGAATACCCTGGGGGCTGAGGTGAGCCCAAAGGGCAGGGCTCGAAATTGAAAGTGACTGGCTCCCAGCCGGAAGCACAGGTGATCTCTGGACGGTCTGGCCATCTTGATGTGGTAGTACCCGTCCTTGAGATCTATCAAGCACATCCAGTCGTCTTTCTGCAAAAATGGAAGGATCGATTGAAGCGTGACCATACGGAACTTTTCCTTCTTCACGAAGGTATTGAGATTGCTGAGATCCAAAATGGGTCTCCAGTCCCCTGTCTTTTTTGGAACTAAAAAGAACCTTGAGTAAGTTCCGGATCCTTTTTGGTCCGCCGGGACTGGCTGAATGACTCTTTTTTTGAGCAGCTTTGAAATTTCTATTGCTGCTGGGCCTCGCAGATGGGGTGGCATATCTGGAAACCTTCTTTGTTGGGGTGGAGTTGACATGAAGGGGATTTTGTATCCTCTGGTTACAATGCTTTTTACCCAGGAGTCTGAGGTGAGAGTTAGCCAGGCCTGTGGGTATAAAGCCAAGCGACCCCCGACTGCCTCCAGAGCAGGACAGTCGGGCCCCCGTTCAGGAGTGCTGGATAGGCATACCAGGGATAGGATCCCTGTTGCCTTGGTTCTGCGGACCCCCTCTGCCACCGGGGCGACGTCTTCCATTTCTGCCCCCCCCCTCTGCCTCTGTGGGGGGATCACTCTGTGTGGCTTGGAAAGATCCCTGAGTTTTACGGAACCACATTTTTCCGCCTCGTTGCCCTTTGGGGTACGGTCTAGATGGAGTGGAAAAATGGACTCCGACAGCAGACAGAGTCTTTCCTTCTTGCTCACACCGAGTTAGTGTCTCTTTCACTTTGGGCCCAAAAAGAGTGGCACCATCAAAGGGGACGTTGGCAAAGGAAGACTTGAAGGCTTCCGCAAATGAGCACAGCCGCATCCAGGATTGTCTTCGTAGAGCAATCGCTGAAGCTGTGGCTCTACTCGATCCTTCAGCCGCATACAAGATAAGCCTCATGGACGAGTTCACTATGGAGGTAAGGGTGTTAAGCTGTGCTGTTACCTTATCTGAAACAGCAGCATCTGTGTTACCCTGGAGGGTATCTCTCAGCTCCTTGATGAGATCCCTCTGCAGACATGTAAAGTGTGTCAAATAGTTTAGCGAATGCATGGAAAAAGTCGCTGAACTAAAAACGCGCTTCCCATATCTGTCCATAGTCCTAGAATCCTTATTAGGAGGATGAACAGAAGAGGAAGACTCAGACATCTCCTTTTTAGTGGCTGCAGCCACCACCATAGCGTCAACTGGGACTCCTTTGGTGAGATAAGTCTTGTCCTGGGGAGCGGTGATAAACTTGCTTGGTTTTCGAGGGACCGGTTCCACTGTGTCAGGTGTCTCCCACGCCCTTCGAGCAATTAAATCCATTAATTCATCGAAGGGCGGAGTAACCCAGGAGGTAGAAGGTTGAGCACCAAAAGCCTTCAGCAACACCGACTCGTCCTCAGTGGGGGCTAGGGACTGCCAATCACCTCTCTGTTTTAAAATCTGCAAGATGTCCGCAAATGAGACATCCTCAGAGGGGGATTTTGGGGACCCCTCTGCCTCATCCAAGTCAGTGTCAGATGTTAGAGATTCCTGCGGGGAATCCAAGTACCTCCTCTTGCACAGTCTTTTCCTCGGAACCTCATCGGTGGGGGCTTCCGGTGAGGCCTCCGAGGAACAGGGGGCACCCTCTGGGGGTGGCTGAGGCAATGGTGCTCTATGCTTTGGATGTGTCGTGGGAACAGAAACAGACAGCGGCTCCTTAGGGGAGGGAGAAGACGGCTCCGATGAAGTGGTTGTCTGTGTAGACAAAACCTTCCTCATAAGGTCAAAACCCCCTGAACCTCAGGTCGAGGACTCCCCCGGTTCTGAAGAACATGGAAGAATCCCAGACACGGGGCCCGTGGGCCTCGACCCCGAGGACGGAGCTGAGCCAATCTGCGCCGAGGCCCCGAGAGGGAGAGTCAGCACCGAAAGGTCGGTACGACTCTCAGTCCCGGAACAGAGGAGAGATTGTCAACTCCGCGACTCACCTATAGGTTCCGAAGGAGTCGAGGTCAATGGTGTCGATCGTGCAATGGACGGTTTCGGCACCGAGGGCTCCACTATCATTGGCTCATCCTCTCCCGGCTCCGAAGACTGGATGGGTCTCGAAGGAGGACCTGTTGGAGATAAAGGGAGGCCTTCTAGTTTCAACACCAATTGGGAGGAAACTGCAATCAACTTGGAAAGGCCGTGTTCTCCATAAGTTTCTGCACGACACGATCCACATCTGTATCGGATAACGGTCTGGAAGATCGGGTCGAAGGGGCCGAAGATGGCACCGACCGAAGAATGGAAGGTGGCGGTAGCTCCGACACCGGTTCCAAGACCTGGGGCTCAGTGAAAGATAAACATTCGACGCTCGGCCCCGAAGTCTGTGGAACCGGCGAACGAACTTCCAATAACTATAAGAACTTTTTAAGTAAAAATATATAACTATCTTATCTGACAACAAAATTTTCTCTGGTCCGAGCTCTCTGTCAATGTGATCCGTTGCAGCGGCAAACTAGATCTGAGTAATGGCAGGGAGGATTGTGGGATATAGCCTGGTCTCGAACTTCTCTAAGATGCAAAGCTTTGCTATGCGGCCAACTCGGAGCCGAGGATCGGCTCCGAACCCGTGTGTAAGAACAAACGGTGAGATTGAACACTCTCACATAGTACAATTTCCCTTAAGAGAACACAGAGATCACAGTCAGTCTGGGGCTGTTTTTTCTCTTTCTCTCCAGATAACCAATAAGACTCCCCATTGGCACAGCTATAGGGTCCAGATCTTAGCCTAGTGGTCAAGCTAAAACCTCTAGCACCCTCGCTGTCCAACCAGTGCTTCATGTCTCTACTCAAGTAGCTGACACACACACACACACTAAGATTTGATTTAGATACAGAAACAGACACTCCTAGGGAAGGCTGGCACAGGTTCACCAGCTATGCCCCTTTTCTGCCCAGGCTACAAGATAAAAAACAGTGGCACCAACCACTATTATCAGCTACTATAAGGCCCTTCCCAAAGGGCGACCAATTTCACTGTGCAATATTACTGTTACCCAAATAGTAAGTGTACCGAACAGCAAGACTATTGGAGTGGCTTGGACAGTATCACCAAATACATGCAATGTATGCTGAGAGCTTAAATTATCTCTACACAAAACTGCCACAGTTGAAAGGTTTAAAAATATTTAATAATAAATAAAAACACAAAACAAATATCATCAATTCAACACAGTGCTAATCAAGAGTTCAGACATCACAGGAATTTTAAAACAATATTGTAGGATAATCTGATATAAATATAGAAAACAGCAAGACTAATCTGGCTATATCCCTAACTCTAAGAGAAACTATGTCCTAAATAACTTTACTTAAAAGGCAAAGTGCTGGTGAGTTGTTGTCAGCTTCAGACAAAATCCAAAATGCTCTATCTTTCTCTCTCATAAAATCTTAAATTGATAATACCAGTACTGCTGACTCATTTCACATTACATAATTTTTATCACTTCTCCTTTAGTTCCCAGACTAACAGAAACTCAAAACGTACATTTCTTTGTAAGCTGCACCTGGCCAGGAAGCCACAGCAATAAAAGACACTTTTACGTATAGAATCTAGGAATTATTTCTGTCTTAAAACAATAGAAAGAATTTGCTGGTCCAGACATCCTGTCTCCAAGCTTGACATCAAACACAGTGGTAATTCTTTACTTAACAGGTTTCTTCCATCAGGGTGCACTGTGGTTACATTTTTGAAGTACAACATATGACACAGTTTTCTTACATTTAGTTTTCTTACATTTGTAAAACCAAGCTTGTATATTATATTAACATTTACAATGACATAGAATTATATACAACATTGTATCTAGCTAGGCTGGCAGCCTTCACACACCATATCTGGGAAGCGTCCATTGTTACTGTGCCTGAAGGCTGTGGAAGAACAAAGGGTCGACCTAAAGTCACATGAGTGGAGTGAAGCCACCAACGAAGGACTTTCCTGCAAGATTTTGGTATTATGATTTGGTGGGATATGGGTAGTTCCTGCGTGGACCACTGAGTGAATAGCAGCCACTGAAGAATTCTCATATGTAGCCGTGCTAATGGAATTATGTTTATTACTGCTGCCATGGTGCCTAGCACTTTTAGAACTGTTCTTCTTTGAACTTTCCACTTGCACAGAAGGATTAAGACCTGACTTCGAAGGATGTGAACTCTTTCTGGGGGAAGCTTTACTATCATTTTTGTGGTGTCTAGATCTATTCCTATAAAACAATAGACTGAGATGGCAATAAGATAGATTTTTCGTAATTTATTGTGATCCCTAAATGGGAGCAGAATTTCAATGTGGTGTCTCTTGCTTTTATTAGCAGATGCTCGGTGGTGTTGGTTAGGAGCCAGTCGTCTAGGTGCGGAAACACTCGGAATCCTAGACTTCCCAGGTAAGCCATAACTACTGCCATACATTTGAACACTCTGGGGGCTGTAGTAAAACCAAAGGGCAGAGCCTGAAACTGGTAGCGACTGGCTCCCAACCGAAAGTGCAAATGACTCCCGGATTGCCTGTCCATTTTTATGGGATAGTACGCATTCTGGAGTTCTATAGAGCACATACAATCATCTTTTTTCAGAAAGAGGAGAACTGACTGCAGTGTTACCATCCAGAACTTTGACTTTTTTATTGCTTTGTTCAGTCTGCTGAGATCCAAGATGGTCTCCAGTCCCCTGTTTTCTTTGGAACTAAAAATAACCTTGAGTAAGTTTCGGATCCTGTTTGGTCTGCTGGGACTAACTGGATTACTCTTTTTTCTAGCAACCTCTGTATTTCTACTGTTGCACATTTCCTGTGACTTGGTGGAACATCCAGAATGTTCCTTATAGGTGGGGTGGGAAAAGAAAAGGGTATGGAGTAGCCTCTAGATACGATGCCTTGTACCCATTTGTCTTTGGTGATTTTTAGCCAGGCTTCTGGGTAAAAAGATAAGCGACCCCTGACTGTCTCCAGAGATGGATAGGCAGGCCTCCTTTTAGGAGCACTGAAAGGGCTTGCCAAGGAAGGATTCCTTGTCGCCGTGGTTTTACAGACCCCTTCTGCCACGTGGCTGGCGTCTTCAATTATTGCTTCCCCCTCTGCCCCTGGGGAAAGGATCACCACGTGTCTTGAAAAACTCTTTTGGATTTTCGGAACCACATTTTTCCTCCCTTTTGGCCTTTTGGATAAAGCTTAGAGGGTAGCGAAAAATGGACTCCTACTGCAGGGAGAGTTTTTCCTTCCTGTTCACACCTGGTTGGTGTGTCTTTGATTTTAGGCCCAAATAAGGATGAGCCATTGAAGGGGGCATTAACAAAAGAAGACTTAAATGGCTCTGGAAAGTTGTACACGTGCATCCAGGAATATCTCCTTAGGGAAATTCCTGAACCCACTGCCCTACTCACTATCAGCTGCATAGGAAATGAGTCTCATGGAGATGTTTACCACTGAATTCAAGGTGGAGAGCTGGCAGGAAACCTTATCTGATACCCCCGCAGCTACTGTACCCTGGGGAGTATCTCCTAGCTCCTTCAGGAGATCTTTCTGCAACCTGGTAAAATGTGTAAGATAATTCAGGGACCTGAGTTAGAGGTCACAGAAGAAAAGGTTTGCTTTCCATATCCGTCCATCGTACGAGACTTTTTGTTTGAAGGATGGACAGAAGAGGGTGTCTCTGACAGTTCCTTCTTGGTGGCTGCCGCCACCATCATAGCATCTACCGGGACACTTTTCGTAAGGAAAGTTTTATCAGCGGGGGATGTAATGAATTTATCTGGCCTCCAAGGGACAGACTCCACTGAGTCTGGAGTCTCTCACGCCTTTTGACAAACTAGGTCCGTGAGTTCGCCGAAAGGTGGAGACACCCAAGTGGCAGAAGGGCAAGACCCAAAAGCCTTCAGGTAGACAGACTCCTCCTCAGAAGGGTTGATGGGCTCTGCTCAAGTATTTCTAGGATGTCTGCAAAGGAGACATCCTCAGAGGGTGACTGTGGGGACCCTTCTGACTCACTGAGGTCTGTGTCAGATGTGACGGACTCCTCTGTGGAGTCCAAATACTTCCTCTTACATAATCTCTTGTGAGGGACCTCTTTTGAAGGGTATTCTGGAGAGGTTTCAGAAGAGGGGGGTTCATCCAATGGGGTGTCCTGAGGCCATGGGTCTCTAAGTCTGTGTGGATGCAATTGTGCTGAGATGGACACCGGTGCCTTTGGGGGAGGAATGACTGGGTCTAAGAGTGGAGCTGCCTGTGGGGACATCACTCTCCTCATCGCCTTGAAGGCCCCCGCCCATGATCCGAGGAAGCTTCCAGCTCTGAAGAACTAGAAGGCATCCCCGGCACCAAAGGAGTTGGGTCTGAGGCCGACGTAGGAGTCGAAGTCACCCATGCCGAACCCTGAGGGGCAAGTCCGGATGTGAAAAATATTTGATCAGACTGTCCTCCCCAGACCCGACTGCAGAACGTAGGCTCCTAGACTCCTCGAGCTCAGATGGCACAGAGGAAGTTACAGCAGTAGTTGGGGCTGAAGATCCTGGAACAGGTCTCAGCTCAGACTGTTTCACCACAATCAGCTCCATGCATTCCGGCTCCGAAGTCCTGAATTGGGTTGAAGGAGGAATCGATGTTGACAGGGTAGGCTTAGTCACTTCCAAAACCCTCTGCGTTGGCTCTGACAAAAGGCTGGCTAGCACCGATGTCCTCAAAAGTCTCCGCACCATGCGATCCACATCACCATCTGAAAGGCTCATGGAGAAATGAGAGGAGAGAGCAGGAGATCAAGATGGAGGATCTTAACATCGGAGAAACCGGTTCCAGTTCTGGGGACCGGCTCCGAACTTGAAACACCAACAGTTCTGATACTGAAGGATCTGAGGTGGATGGTTTCTCAGGCCTGACAGGTTTTGGGTACGATGTGGAAATTTTTGATAACTTTTTTGTCGGCTCCGAATAAGGTTCTGAAGATGTGGAAGAAGATCTTTTTCCTGATTTCTCAGATTTTGAATAAGGGGAAGAGGTCTGTTTTGTAGGACTCTGATGACCAGCTCCTATGGTTTCTGAAAAGGAAATCATTAACAACCCCCTTAGAATTAACTTAGTTTTCCTTTCAAGAAGAACTCTGTAATTGAAAGAATGGCAAATCGCACAAGATTCTTGTAGATGTACTGCTCCAAGGCAGTGCATACACACAGTATGACCATCAGTCATAGACATTTTCTGACTACACATAGAACAATTTTGAACCCGGGGGTTTGGCATTTTTCGTCTGTTTTGACATATTAATAGCCAACAAACAAAACTCACTATACATATAACAAAACACTAAGGGAAAGCCCACTAATTTAAATGGAATAAGCAGCCCTCTAATTAAAATGAGCTAGCTCAGTGGATGGAGAAAACACCAAAAAGTATTTTTTTTTTTAATAAGCTTACTAAACAGAAAAATATGTAAAGCACACACCAGGGAAAAACCCTATAACTTAAACATGCTGAGCAGCCCTTCAACTTAAACGAGCTAGCTTAGGTGATAAAACAATCCACCAAATAAAACAAACAGTTACTCAAGCAAGGTACTTAACAAGAGTAATGCACACAAAAAGGGAAAAGACTCTGTAATTTAAATGGGTCAAGCAGCCCTCTAACTTAAACAAGGTAGCTTAATCAAGGAAAAAAGAAGAATTCTCAAATATGCATACACAAAGGAAAAAGACACTATCTAAACCGGGCTATAGATAGCTTTCTAAGTAAATATCTAAGTTACTTAAGTATAACATACACTAATTTAAACAGCTCAAAACAACGAGCTTAAGAAAATTATTTTGAACACACGCTTAGGAAAACCGGGATAGGGTAGATATATAGGCCTTGAGAATAATGACGGCCAACACTCAAACAGCAGGAAAAAACAAGCACAGCCAAAGTTGTTAACCAAGGTTAACCAATTTAACTAATTTAAACTACTACTAACTACTTCCAAGAGAACACAATTGAAAAAAATCACTTTGCCAGAGCCAGTGTGAAGTACCCGATCTTCTTTAGTGGCAGACGAGATCTGGGGAATTCCTTAGGGCATCATGGAATAGGGTGTAAGCCATGAGTTAGTTGAAGACCTCGAGCTTTTATAAAAGGCTGGGTTTCGAACCCAACCAGTACAGAATGAAGACGAGATAGGACAACATCACATCAAATGACTCCACAAACATTCAAACAAGTAACTTGAATCTCCACTAGCAAATAAAAGAAAACATACTACAGAAACATATTTATTCATCAGCACTCTGTACTAATCTTCCGTCACATACAAAACACACTTGCTTCCATTAAGGCAACTCAAAACAAATGGGTGGACAGCCATAAATTCATCCCTGGCCTGGCCTGTTTTTTTTTTCTCCTGGAAGTAGAAAGAAACCTATTAGTGTGGGTATTATCACAGTTACTGAGGTCTATGGACAGACTGCCTTGTAAACTCTGAATTTATGCATTTCCAAAACATAACAGATAAAAATAACAGTGGAATGATATTTACAAATAGAAAGTGGCGATGGCACACAACAATTTGATAGATGGCTTAAAACGCCATACATTTAAAGTGTTATAATTCTGCACAAGAATCAACTGTTTAAAAAGGCGGAGGAAATATTCTGCATTAACACATACTCACAAAACATACATAATTTACTAAATACAAAATTAAAATAAAAAAAATAACTATAAGTGTAGTAGTAAGGCACTTGGAGGGTGCATGATACAGCTATTCCTGCATGCTCTGGACCTGCAGTACACTTGCCAATTTGGGCATGTGGTAATACTTACACCAAGCACACCTCCTCCTACCTTTTTGCATGTCAGACATCACATTTAATGGACTACGCAGCAGGTATATAAAACTGAGCAGCAGATTACACTAATGCTGCAAGAACAGTCACGAGTGGAGTGGGTAATAAAGAAATTAACGTGCATTTGTGAAACAATTTGTGTCAATCAGCTGGTGAATCCTCGCAAGTGGACATCAGCCACTTTTGATAGCAAGTGTGCTTTTGTCAGCCTGATGTTTATGCATGTGGAAAGCGAGACTAGAGCATACTCTCTTCTTCCTGCTGGTGTATTTGATAGTGGTGGAAGAAAATGTACTTGTAGCTGATACGAATGAAGGAGGGTAATGACTGAAACTTGACCTTTGACGACGGTTGAGTTGGTATCTCCGGCAAAAAGTTTCACAAACTCCATTTATTTTTTCATTAATAAAAGGAGAAATTTCGCAAGAAAAACACTATAAACAATGCATGTTCAGCTTATCAAAAGTAAAACTGTTGTAACAGTATAACCCTCCACTTTGAGGAAAATGATTGTGGCCTTCAAGTATACCTCATTTTTGAGGAGCGATCCTCATTTGGGGTCTTTAAAAGTTCTTGTCCCTCGAAGTTCTACATCGAGAGAATGTCACACATTTAATGTTAGCATTTTTAACTGATATCAGTAGTAAATAGAACTGAATTATACAATTTCATTAAAAGAACTACTCTACAAGTAAAAATACCACTTTTTAACTATCCTACGAGCTTCAGTAAATCAGCCACTAGTAAGTGTGTTATTCTAACATACTTGGCGTTTGCGATATCTAACGACACAGCCAACCAGATCACGACCGTAAAAAGCAGCAAGTCTATACATAAAGGAGTTCTCACTCGAAGAGCCTTTAGCATACACTACTTCGTTGACTCTCTGATGTGACATCACAACAGTAATCGCGTACATAATGGCGTCGCCCTTGTGTGCCTTTCTGGGCTGCAGAAGTTCTTATCTCCGGGTGTTTTCTGTGTTAATGACTAAGGATCTTTTACGCCCCACATTTGTACGTGGCTGTGAAAGGGTTCCCAGTAGATCGTACGTGGTCAGCACCCCCATAAGGTGTAAGTATGTAGTTCAGTGTCTGTGACCGCACAACGGTAACTTAACCCATACGACAGTATCTTTGGTTTGATGCATGCATATAGAGTACTAATTTTATAATATAATTGTTTTGCTGCATAATGTTTTTGCAGTGACTACTCGCTTCGTGTCTTTAATTTATATTATTTTGTAATATAGTCATACTTTATCAGAGGAGCTTTGCCCCCGCCCGTACTTTGGTATTTAGTAGCTGTTAGGAATTATTGAACCACTTTTGCTCGAAGTTCGGCATTTCTCTCAACTGTCCAATTTTTCGCCTTATAATTTTTGTCTGTTCCTCATAAAATTTGTGATTTTCTAGATTTTTGTGGCAAAGCAGTGAGTACTGAATGTAGTAAATAATGACGGGCATTTGCGTTTGACTTCATATCCTTCAGAAAATGAATGGTAACACAAGACCTTTTATTTTAGCAACTTTCTAAGTTGATAAAAGCAATATTTAAAACTTGTACCTATTTTGGAACTTCGTGACCCGTTATTTTTGGCTCTATCTGGATGTTTTGTGCTAAGAGGTTGGGAGCTATGGCCCGAAATAAAGAGGCAACTGCTGTACTTTTTCATTGTAATTTAACGTGGATAGAATAATGAATGTTGGAATTTAAACTGTACTTTCTCTCACTATACATTGTTTTGGCAGCACAGTAAACAGACCCATGTACACTGTGTTTTATCTAAGGCGCTGCCGTTTTTTCCCCTCCTTTACCCGAGCATTCATAAAGAATCGCAAAGTGTAGGATCTGCCTGGGTTGCAAATCATAGAAGTAGAAAAAAATATTACAATTAAAAGAAACATAAGTAAACATGTACTACCAGTAACTGTACAGAACAGTTAAAATGGAGCATAAAGACAAACTGTGCAAGTAGCCTGTATAGTACTTGTCTCTGGTGTGATTTGAACTAGGCAAAATGGAGCATAAAGACAAACATACCTCTCAAGTGTACCTCATTTGGGGGTCTTAGAAAGTTCACGTTCCACGAAGTTCCTCAAAGTTCCACATTGGAAGACTCTGTCACATATTCAGTGTTAGGAATTTTTTTAAGTGAAATCCATTGTAAATAGAAATGATTCATATTAATTCATTAAAAGATCTTCTTTATAAGTAAACCCAGCATATTTTAACCATCCTATGACCTTCCTATTTGAAGTTGTTAGTAAACCAATAGTTTGTGTTCCACATTTTGCCCATTTGTTCCACATTATGAGGGCTAGTGTTCCTCATTTTGGAGATGAAAGGTTGAGAGCTATGAAGACAAACTGTGTGCAAGTAGTGAGTATAATACTTGTCTCTGTCGCTGATTTGAACTAAGCATTCTTTTGCATATTGCTAAAAGTTTCATTTGTACAGCTTCATAAACTTGAAGCCATTAAACATTCTACTGAGTACATTAAGTATGCTGTTACAGGCTCTCTTCTTTTGAGATAGCCAGACCCTTAAAGCAGACACTACATGTGCACATGGATTGCAGTGTGCACTGTAAAGGCATTTTCTTTTATCCCTCTTCTTTGTAATACCTGATCTATTAATTAGTGTAACTAGCAATATTTAGACGGGCAGGCCAGTTACGCCTAGTTGAACAACGAGCCACAATGTATATCCTTCCTTCCTTCCTTGCCAAAAGCTGGCTCTGTTCTTCCCCAACATAAGGTTAAACTATATCCATAATTGTGAATAAATACCTGTTCATACCTTGCACCTTCATACTCTCGCTTCTTCACTCACTTCCTTACTTTTTTCAGTTTAACTCCCCTGGCTTTCTCTCCAAATATAGGTTCATACTAGGCTATCTGCCTTAGGGCATTTATAAGCCTAGCCAGAATGTGTTTGGCTTTCGCCACCCATTTTAAATTTATTTTGCTATGCCCTTTTTCGAGGTTAGTATACTGTGCCTCTGTCTAACAGTGACACAGAAGTAGATACCCGGGGTACACCTACGATCTCCCATCCACTCATCAAGATTCCTCTTGAAGAGAGTCAATGAGGGACTCTGCCTAACCTGGACTGGGATTTTATTCCAGAGTGAAGGGAGCATCTGGGTTATGAATCTGTCCCTCCAGCATGTCCTATTTATTTCAGTGCTGAGGCTCAAGTCTCTCGAGCACGTAGCTCGATGGGATTTGGATTTTCTGAGGTGCAGCATGTCCATTAATTCCGGGTTGGACATGGCTTTATACGTCAGGCACAGATCGCCTCTGAACAGGCGGTATGCCACTGAGTAGAGCTGGAGTTTCTTTAACCGGGCAGCATATGGCATCTGTTTGAGCCCTTTGGTCCTCTTGGTGAGGTACTTTTGGGGTCTTTCCAGTTGCTGCAGGTGTCTGGTAAGGTACATCCCAAAAGGGGCATTGTACTCAATTATGGGCCTGATGAGGGATGAGTAAAGAGGCACGATGACCTCCCCTAATCTAGATGTGAATCCCTTCATGATTAGGTGGGCTGTATAAAATGTTTTTCTAACCACTTTGGCCACGTGGTTGTCAAATGAGAGATTGCTGTCAACTTGGGTCCCCAGGTCCCTAATTACTTCTTCTGTACTTAATGGATTACCACCTATGTGGTAATTTGTGGGCACTTTGTTTTTGCCAAAGGGGATGACTATACACTTTTTGGCATTTAGCTTGAGGCCATGGCTCTGGCACCAGTTGTCTGTTTCTATGAGGCCCTTTTGGAGGATGCTTGTGTCTGCTGGAGAGTCGATTATGGCGCCCAGTTTGCAGTCATCTGCGAACTTGGTCAGCCCCAGTCCTTCAGTGTTGGCCTGTACCTCCGAGAAATATATACCGAACAAGAGAGGTCCCAGGACTGAGCCTTGTGGGACACCAGTTGTAACTGGTTTGGAGTCTGACATGGCTCCAGCAATTCTAACCATGTGGGTTCTGTCCTTGAGCCACTTTGCAATCCATCTAGAGTGACATAGGGGTTTATATTTAAGCTGGTGAGCTTATCTATAATGCCCGAGTGGGGTATTGTATCGAAGGCTTTTGCGAGGTCCAGGTAGGCTGTGTGGACCACCTTCCCCTCGTCAATGGCCTTGGTGACTGTTTCAAAGAAATCAACCAGGTTTAAAAGGCAGGATCTGCCCTTAACAAAGCCGAACTGGGTAGGATCCAGTGTTTGTAGGTCCCCAATATCTTTATTTATGAGGTCCATGATGATCCTTTCCATAGCTTTGCAGACCAAGCTAGTCAGGCTTATGGGGCGATAGTTTCCAGGATCCGTTGAGGCACCACCTTTATGGAGAGGGACCACTGTTGCTGTACGCCACTCTTTGGGCACATATCCTGTAGTAAGGCTGAGATTGAACAGTAGTTTTATGTTTGGGTTTAGCTCTTCTTGGAGTTCATGTAGGACGCAGCCCTGGACACCATCTGGTCCCATTGATGCTGTGTTTTTTGCTTTGGAGAGGGCGGCTCTTACCTGAGCATCTGAGATGTCAGGGGGGCAGCACTCTGCTGGGATAGATATTTGACCTTTTGGTGGGGAGGGGGGGGGGAGAAGTTTGCGCTGAACCTGTCAGCTAGGATGTTGGCAATGTCTGTGGGTTCGGTGTATTTTTTGTCATTTTGGACTAATTCTGAGCATATCTGGGAATTCCAACCCAGGTTCTTAACATAACTAAAGAAAGCCTTGTGATTATCCTTAGTGTCCTGTGCAATTTTTCTCTCTAAGCTGGCCTTAGACAATTTTATGTGTGCCCGTAGTTTGTTGCTAATACTGATCAGTGATGCCTTCCCTTTTTGGGATTTTGCTGTATCATTTAGTAGCTTCCTCCTTCTATTGTATAGTTTGTTTATGGCTGGGGTCCACCAGACAGGACGTCTGCCTTTGGAGGATTGGGTCTTGGTTTTATTTGGGATCGCATGATCCATGCATTCCTGAAGGTGTTCATAGAATGCGTTTATAAAGGATTCTGCGGTCTGGGCCGTATTTTCCACAGGCCCGGGGGCTTTGAAGGATTCCACCTCAGTTTTGAGGAGTGTGAAATTTGCTTCAGAGGAGTTTTTCACTGTGGTTTTCTGGGCAGGGGGTGGGGTCGGGATGTGAATATCCAGTGAGATTAGTTTATGGTCTGATCTTACCAGTTAGGGATACACTTCTGGTCTGGAGCATAGAGTCCCCATGTTGGTGATGATCAGGTCCAGTATGTTTTCCCCTCTTGTGGGAGTGGTAACAAGTTGTTCCATAGCATTTGAGTTTATAAATTCTAGGAACCTTTGGGCTAGGGTGTTGGAGCTAGAGTAATGCTCCCAGTCTATGTTTGGGTAGTTGAAGTCGCCCAATATAATGGTGTTTGGAGAGACCTTCATATTTTCCAGTGTTCTCAGGAAGGCCGAGTGGGGTTCCTGGGTTTGGGAGGGTGGTCTGTAGCAGGCTATAAACTGGAAGGCAGTTTTACCCACTGTTAGTTGCACATGGATAGTCTCTGATGCTTCGTGCTTTGCCACCAACCTGGAGGTGTGGGTATCTTTGATGAATATCGATACTCCCCCTACGTTTGTGGTTCGGTCCAAGTTTTGGGTCCGAAAAGCATGGTATGAGGTATAACCTGGTAGTGCTGGGGTGCTCTCAGGAGCCCTGAACCAGGTTTCTGTTACTGCACAGATATCGATGTTCTCCATGCTAAGGAGAGTTTCGAGTGCGTGCATCTTGAAGTTTAGACTTCTGGCGTTGAGTAGCATTACTCTTAGTTTCTTATCCCTTGTGATACCTATGGAGGTTGGTTTGTCTTTTGAGCCTTACCTAAAAAAGGCACTATGGAGGTAGCAAGAGCCTTTGCCAATATCCGAAAGCCCAGGGGTGACAGGTGCAAGCCGTCCCTAGCGAAGCATCGTGGCTTGTCGAGCATATCATCCCAAGCTGACAGGCATTGGATCCCCTTTGAATGACACCAGTACTTGAGACAATTGTTGAAATTGATCATCTTGTCTTCATATTGTGGCATCATTCTTGGTGAGGGTAAGATGCTACTCAAGGTCAGGGTCATACCGGCCTGGGCTACATGCTCAGAGAGCTCCTTTATGTCTCTTTTCATGTAGTCCAGGGAGGTACGTCTCTGGTCATTCACACCAGCATGGACAATGACTGAGTCATATTTGTACTTGCCTTGGAGTGACCTGAGTGCTTGTGTTATGTGGCGGATCCTAGCGCCCGACAGGCTGCTCACCGTGACCCTCTCCTTGTTCAGCCTGGTGAGTGGGACGTCAGTGTGCCTGACGATACTCGCTTATTACAAGTGTATCAGGTGTGTTGTTTAGTCTTAAGGGCTGTGACTGTTTGGCACACTGGCTTTGTGAGATATGTGTTGCATGTGTTTTGTTTTGGGGTAGCGGCTGCTTGGGTGTCTGCTTTGGAGGTCTCTGCTGCTTCGGCAGATCTTTATTTAGAGCCTCCAAGTATGTTTTTGTGTGATTATGTGTTTGGTTTGCTGTTGTGGTAGGTCTATGTGAGACTGGAATTGTAGTGAGTGTGGTTTCCTTCGCCTCCTGACTGGTTATGCCAGTACTGAGTTGAGAGAGCTTAGCCTCCAGTTTGGCTATATGGTTGCATCTCTCACATGTGTTGGAATTTGTTGGGAGGAGGAGAGGGTTGTCTGTGTACATGAGGCAGTTGTAACATTGCCTCAAGATTCCCAGATTCACCAGCTGGACCAGAGAGAAGATTGACAACTGACCTTTGGACATGCTAGAATAATATTGGGAATTCCTTAATAATTGAAAACCAGGGCCAGTGGTGAGTGAGGGTGTAGTGCTGTTAATTTTTAGTGCTGACTTATATAATTGCTTTAGTGAGCAAGTGCCAGGTAACTTAAGTGCAATGTGTTACAGGTAACTTAAATGCAAAAACAACAAACAGTAACTTTCTTTCAAGTGAAACAAGGAAATAAGTACAGTAAGCAATGCAGATATCACTAGTGATCCACAGAAGCGCTGAGAAGCCACGTATTAGGTGGATTTAGCGTTCCAGAGAAATAACAAGCAAACAAACAACAAGCATATAAACAAAGCTAGATTCAGCAGGCCTGGATCTAGTCTATGCTACAGCAAACAAGGTGTACCAATTTCAGTAAGATACAGTTCAAATATTCAGGCACTATAAACCTTTAACCAGAAATTCCCAGCTCAGAAGGGCAGAGTCCAGCCTCTCCTCCCACAAGAGTACAGACCACGAACCCTCTTAATGTAAAATAACTGGCCTGAAAGCCCAAGTGCTTAAACCAGAACTAATACACTTTAAGAATAACAGACACTGGGCTCTCAATCAGCAGTTCCCAACTTAGAAGGATGAAAGCTACCTGTCCTGCCACCTCAGTGCATGCCACAAACCTTCCTAATGTAAAACAACTGGTCTGAAGCCCAAATGCTTAATCCAAAAGACTTAGAATGATAGCTACACTTTAATCCAGTTACTACCAAGCAGTAATAAATACAATTGAATACCTTAGAGAATGCCTGGATTAGTGCTCAAGTTACACAAACAAAGCTAGATCCAGCAGGCCCGAATCCAGTCTATGCCACAACAAACAAGGCGCACCAACTTCAGTAAGAAGCAGTTCAGATATGCATGCACTATAAGCCTTCAACCAGAAATTCCCAGCTCAGAAGGGCAGAGTCCAGCCTCTCCTCCCACAAGAGTGCAGACCACGAACCCTCTTAATGTAAAATAACTGGCCTGAAAGCCCAAGTGCTTAAACCAGAATTAATACACTTTTAGAATAACAGACACTGAGCCCTCAATCAGCAGTTCCCAACCTAGAAGGATGTAAGCTACCTGTTCTGCCACTACAGTGCAGACCACAAACCCTCTCGGTGCAAAACAACTGGTCCGAAGCCCAAGTGTTTAAACCAAAAGGCTTAGAATGAGTTACTCCAAGCAGTAATAAATACAATTGAGTACTTTTAAGATGATGCAAAAGTAAAAAAAAGTAGGTAGAAACACAAGTACAGTAAAAGCAGATGAAATTTTTTCATCTGCCCTGCATATACCTACATATTTCATATACCTTGCACCTGCTTGTCTTTTACTTTGTATTGCAGTTCCAGTTTGTATTATACTAACTTACCTTTAATTTATCTAAGTTGGCTAAAAATTCTCTAAATATTGACTTGTTGTCATATCACTTGTAACTATTTTTAACCAATGTCTTCATATTCTAATTTGGTATAATTATTTAAACGTTTGGCACTTGGCAAAACTCCAGCACTGCATCAGCTTCTGTCTCACTAAACTGAATTAGATTATCTCAATTCCAGTACACAAGACCACTGTATAAATAAATAAAAAAAAAAAGTCTGGTCATCAATAATTCTATATTTAGACTCACTGATTGTCCTGTCACTGGCTGGGCAAAGAGAGGGTGATGGTGAGTCGTGTATTTCAGGTGCCAGGATTTCTGATGTCTCAAGGGCCATTAAGACCTTTTCACCTAACAAATATGACAAAGGCAGTGCAGGTGGATAAGTAAGCTTACTGTAAGTAGATGTTTGAATGGACACTGCTGCAGTAGAATAAGCTATATAGTTTATATCGTGCATAGGATAAAACAGCTGTTCAGCTTCCAAAGTTTTAGGGAATTTTCCATGCACCCAGGCAGAAGGCGAAAACTGAGATGACTAAAAAGAGCAGTTTGGGTGCCGACCATTCATATCAACTGTGAGAGGGAGGCTGAGCCCTGAGAGGAAATTGTTAGGAACAACAAAAAATGTCCACAGCCCAGTGTTAAAAAAAAAACAAAACAAGAGAGGGACTTTAGGGATAAAATAAGTATTGGTTCTCAAGGAAACCCTGCCTCTATAGAAAATGAGATAAGGTTGACTTAAAAAAGGTTGCAACTCTTAATACTCTTGCTGGCTGCTCTGACCTCTGCAAGAAAAGTGTTTTCCAGGTTAAGAACATCAACTCAGCCAAATGAGCTGGTTCAAATGAAGCAAGTGTTAGCATCTCCAATACAAAATTGAGTTCCCAAGGAGGAGCCACCTGTATTCTCAGAGCTCTCATGCAAAACCCCTTTCAAAACTATTTTGACATGAGAATTCTTTGAAAGAGGAGATCCATGGGCAGACATGTTCATAGATTCATAGGTTAGTACTAAGCTAACTGTCCTTGTGAGCCATTTTAAGCCTAGCCAGTTATCTCTTGTGAGACTCAAGCTGTGCACCTTGTGTTTGTAAGGCAAACACCTTAACCATTAGTGGTCAACAAGATAGATAAGACAGAGGAGGAAAATAGGCCATAGGAAAGTTAACTCCTAAAAATATTGCCCAGCCAGACCGCACTAGCCCTGAGTGGGTGCCAGCTATGTTTTTGGCACCAACTAGAAAACCTTTCCATCTGATAATGTATGATTTTCTAGTAGCAGGCTTTGTCTCCATTAGTACCTGTTGTATGTCCTTTGTAAACAGATGCACAAAGGGTGTCAAGACCCCATCATCCAGGCAGTCATTTGAAGTTGTTTGGGGTTGGGATGCAAGCACCACTGTTCATGTGTGAGTAAATCCTGTCTGTGTAAGCTTGAGGTAATTGCCTCTGGCCAATTCCAAAAGAAAGGAGAATCACTGTTGTGTGGGCAAGAAGGGAGTTAGCACAATGATCTTGGTGGGATTTCTTCTGAATCACCATGGCGTGTCCTGGATATCACTGGAAATGGTGGAAAAGCATACAGGAACATTTTGGCTAAGGAAAAGAAAAAGCATCAGTCTTCCAGGCCTTCTTGCATGTAGTCCTGGAACTGAATTTTGCCAGCTGATTGCTAATTGAGGAAGCAAAAGGGTCTTTTTGGACAACTCCCAACAAGGGTTGGGAGAGTGGCCTAATGGTTAAGGTGTTTGTCTTACAAACACAAGGTGTAGGGTTTGAGTCTCACAAGGGATAATTGGCTAAGCTTAAAATGGCTTGCAAGGGCAGTTAGCTTAGTACTAATCTATGAACCTATGAACTCCCCACAGATGGATCAAATGTTGGAAGACCCGCTAATCTAGTTTCTATTCCTGAGGGTTTGTCTTTGTCCTGCTGAGCTTGTATGCCACAGTTTTGCTCTGATGGAAAGTAGGAAGCCTTTGACTGATATTGTGCTGTAAAGCTATATCTCATGCTAACCTGGCTAGTCTGCTTGGGGGATTAGACCTCTGGTATTTGCAACAACTTTAAATTACCTTGGTCCCCAGCACCTAATTCAAGAGCTGAGTGTGTTGATAAGGTCAAGCATCTGTTTTACATTTATGTCCTTGTGTTTGTCTCTTGTCCTAAGATAACTTGCAGTTTTATTTCCCCCTTGACACTGCTCCCCAAACAAAGTCCAAAGCATCTGTGGTAACTGCTTAGGAGCAGGAGGGGAGACCTGGATTCAGGGATATTTGAAGACTCCACCAAGTGATTTTTGTTCTGTCAAGTCTCAGAACGGGAACCTGAAAAGGTAATTGTGTTTGGTACTGGGACCAAAAAGACTACAGATAACATTGGAGTCCTGCTAGAGATATTGTGAGAATCCTAGATGCCATGAGACACAAAATTCTGAGGTATTCCCTCACAATGACAGACATCTAACCCCTGGAATAGATCTAAAATATAGATGCATTTTTCCTGTGTAAGAAAAGCTGTTTGTATTGATGTGCCTAGCACTCACTGCAGGAACACAATCCTGTGTGGAGTCAAAGACTTTTGAATGTCCTCTGGAATGTTGGCCTAAATAGGAGATTTCTCTCCCAAAGTGAAAGATTCCTGGCACTCTGAAGAATACTTTGCAAAGGTAAGAAATTTGTGTAGATAGTCTGTAGTGTGCACTGTGCTCTGTTGGAGCCCAAAGTGTCTAGCTCCAGTAAATGTTCACAAAGGGTAAGGCAGAGAACTGATAATGTGATCGAGACCTGCACAACCTTAAGAAATGTCTGAAATCTGGATGGGTAGGAATGTAAGGATTCTATATTATTTTAAATATAACAATCTCAAAAGAGGAAGAAGGGGTGAAAGATTGTGTTGTGTAGTGAAAAGAACCGGTCTCCATGCATTTTCTTTCTTTGGCACAGGGAACATTTTTGAATAAAACCTTCCCCACAAGGAAGGAAGAACTGTTTCTATTACTCTTAGAAAGCATGTACTGTAGGACAGGAGGGAACAAAGGAGTTTGGTCTTGTGGATGTGGAATAATTTCCTGTAAAGGAGGGATTTTTTTCCACTGCCATCCATATCACAGCAGAATCAGCCACTGTGAACCCACTTGTCTCAAAATCTATTGTCCTAGAGAAAGACAGTAAAACTTTCTGGAACAGATAAGGGAATGACAAGTTTACTTGCCTAGTCATTTTGACTTATTTGACTGCCCTTTGTTTTAAGGGTGGGGGCTGTTGCTTTCTTTTTAGAACTTGACTGCCATAATTTTCCAAATACCTGCTTACCAGCATTTTGCTTAGACTGTTTTGTTTCTTGCCAAAACTGGATGATGGAGCAGAAAACCCCCTGGAAAATTTAGAGAAGGATAGCTGAAAAATCTTCAAGATTCCCTGTATTAACTTGTCTACCTTATCACAGTTTTTGATGACTTCTGCAGCAGAGGGACAAAAAAGTAAATCCCTTTCTAAAGGTTTTACATCCTATGTAAGGTTTTGAGAACACAGCCAGGCAAACCTGCTAGACACAGTGCCAGTGACAACAGTCCTGGATATAGTATCTACAGAATCATAAACAGACTTAAAACACAGCAGTGACCTGAGATGTAGAAGGCACTAAACCACATAAAGCAGATTTTTTTTCCTCACAGAAAGGAACTGCAGCTAAACATTCCTCAGTCAGGATAAAAAATAACATACGAGATAGACAATTCAAAACAAAATTCTGAATTAACTCATTCACTTCAGATTACCTCATTCCAGTGGAGGTCAGGAATTTTGCACTGTAAGTTCCAATGGGCAGAGCCTAAGACATTTGACAACATCAAATTATGTCATCACATTGCAAACAAATGTTCATATCTCTGGAACCAGGGCAGCCACAGTGGTGCAGCGGTTAGCATTGTTGCCTCACAGCAAGAGGTTATGTGGTTCGATCCTCTGCTGGGGTGCCTTCTGTGCGGAGTCTGTATGTCCTCCCTGTGGTTGCTTGGATTTCCTCCGAGTGCTCCGGTTTTCTCCCACATCCCAAAGACATGCTGTAGGTGGATTGGACACTCTAAATTGGCCCTAGGCATGAGTGTGTGCATGTGCCTTCCTTGGAAGATTGGGCACCAGGCTGGCAACTCGACACTGTAAAACTCTGCTCCCAATCATGAGCGGACAGGTGATCTGCTGTGGTGACCCTTAACCGGGCAAAACTGAAAGAAGTTCATATCTCTAGAATCGTAGGGTTTTTGAAAGAAGTATAAATGTCAAACCCTTCAGCAGAAACTTGTTATGGTGGTATTCTTTAGGCTCTAGGTAGGCCGCGGTGGTGCAGCTGTTAGCATTGTCACCTCATAGCAAGAGGTTTTCCGGTTCGATTCTCGGCTGGAGCGCCTTCTGTGTGAAGTCTGCATGTCCTCCCTGCAGTCGAGTGATGCTTAAAGGCATGCAGGTAGGTGCATGCGTGAATGGGTGTGCCTTCTTTGAAGGTTGGGCATTGGGCTGGCACCTCGGCACCGTAAAATTCCACTGCTAATCATAAGCGGACTGGAGTTCCGCTGTGGCGACCCCCTAACTGGGAAAGCCAAAATACATTAGTTTATTCTTTAGGTTCTAGGTGTCGTACTGAATTTTCAGTCCCAGTAAATACTGTAACTATTACATTTGTAATATTTTGGAAACTTGTAATATCTCTGCAACAACTCAAGTTATACACATACTGTTGGTAGCATTTTATTCACCTAGCTGAGAGCTTTCATATGATGCTGAGAAGTTCTGTGTTACTTGTTTGTTGAAATATTTAGAAAATGTGAAAATTGTATCTATATAAATTTAATATCATAAAAACAAGTTAATATCAATTTACCTGCAGTAGACAGAGGTCCAATATTAATACGTTTGAGTTTGCCATTGTGTAAGCTTTAAGATGAAGTATTGTACATAGCATGGTTTGAAATTATTGATGCAAATATGAACATGCAATATTTGATGCCTAGAGGCATCGGTAACTGTTAACTGCGGATGCACCTTGGAGGTGTCACTTGGATGTAATGAAAGTTAAAATTGCAGAAGCATACACTTTCAGTTTTTCTTGCCCTAACCAGTCAGGAGCACAAGGAAATATGATAAAGTAGTTCTGGTGGCTAAAGCCACTATGGGAAGCTTATGTCCTCCTAGGGAAAGAGGATATAAGGGGGAAGGAGGGAGGGGAAACCAGGACTGCAACAGTGAATGCACTCTAACATCTACATTTATGGTAAGTGTACACAACTGTACTATGTTCTTCATGTTTCACTGTTGCAGTCATCACCTGTGGGAGGATTCCCAAAGCTGAGGAGAGGGGTGGAAGGATTAGTTAGAACCCTAGGCTTGGGTCAGCAAGCCCTGCAGAACTGCAGAGGCAAACCCTGCCCTAGCCTTGGAGAAAAGAGGTAGGTGGTAATGCTTTGTGGACAAAAGTTCAGGTGGCAGCTTCCAAGATGTCCTTGGTGGGCATTTCCTCTGAGGAATGCTGTGGAAGTGGAGGCTGCCCTAGTGGAATGGGTATGAATAGACTTTGGGGAGTGGTTTCCCATGTCTGTAGCAGAAATGCATACAGTGTGATATCCATTTGGAAATGGTTTGTTTGGAAATGGGCTTCCCCTCTGCCCCTGGGGAAAAGCTGACAAGAAGCTGGTCTGTTTTTCTGAAGGGTTTAGTACGGTCCAGGTAGTATCTGAGTTGTCTGTGCATGTCTAGGGAGTGCAGAATTCTTTTCCCTTGCTTTGAAGGTTTGGAAAGAAGGTGGGTAGATGTATGGCCTGGTTGAGGATCCCATCAGATACCACTTTGGGCATAAAGGAGGGGTTAGTTCTCGGAGAGACCATGTCTGCATGGAAAATGGTGAAGGGCTCAATGGCCATGAGTGCTTGAAGTTCTGAAACCCTTCTGGCTGAGGTGATAGCTAGTAGGATTCTGCTGAAGCAGCAGGTTCAAATGGTGGTATGGTCAGTTTTTCTAAAATATAATTCAGATCCCAGGCTGGCGTAGGTGGCCTTCTGGGAGGCTTGATATTAGAAGGCCCTCTGAGGAATTGCTTAATCAAAGGATGTGAGAAGAGGGGCTGGTTTGTATCGAAATGGGCTGAAATTGCTGAGTCATGGATTTTAATAGAAGAGAAGGAGAGGCCAGTATTGAGTAACTCTGCTAGATAGTCCAGGATAAGAGGGATAGAAGTTTGAGAGGTACCACCCCCTTTGGACTGGCTCCAGGAGCAGAATCTTTTCCGTTTCCCTGCGTAGGATTTTCTGGTGCTGGGCCTTCTGGCCTCTGTGGAGGTCTAGGATCTTTTTGCGTAACAGGGACCCCTTGTTTGCTTTAAAAGTATTAGCCATGCTGACAGTTTGAGTCTGCAAGTCTGAGTGCAGCATCCCCCCCACCACCACTTGGGTCAAAAGGTCTGGGATCAGGAGAAGCTGCCTGGGAGGCTGTAATGTCAGGCTTTGCAGTAAGGGGTACCAAAGCTGTCTGGGCCAATCTGGAGCAATGAGGATGGCCTTTAGTCTCTCCTCCCTTATCTTGATCAGTACGTTGGGAATAAGAGGCAGAGGAGGGAATGTGTACACAAAGAGGGAGTTCCAGGGGAAGGTCAAGGCATCCACCTTCCATGCTAGGTGGAGAAATTCTGTGGTATAAAAATTTTTCAGCTGGTGGTTGAGGTGCGAGGCAAAGGGATCCACCTCTGGAATTCCCCACTCCTGAATGACTTGCAAAAAGTTTTTTCTGTGGAGCTGCCATTCGTGGGGGGGGGGGGGTCCAGTAAGTTTCTGCTTAGGTGGTCTGCCAGGGTGGTGCTGATCCCTGGTAGGTACTGGGTAATTAGGTGTAATCCCATGGAGGAGGCTGTTGGCCAGAGGTTCATAGCTAGCAGAAAACCACAAACTAGTGACCCAAAATAAAGCAAAACAACGTTTATTGTTCCTCTGACATCTTGGCTGATGCCTTCTCCTTTGGTTTTCTACTACTTGCTTTTTCTTTGTGGTTTGAGGTTCATAGCTAGCCTGCACAGAGGGCAAGATTGGGTCCCTCCCTGTTTGTTGATGTACCACATTACTGTGGTGGTGTCTGTTTTGATAAGGAAACCCCCTGGCCTGAGATGGGGTTTGAAGGATGTCTGAGTTTTTTGTACTGCCATCATTTCCTTCTGATTGTGTAAGGGAAGGTGCTGGTCATCCCAAAGACCTTGGGTGCACCTGCCTGCTAGGTGAGTTCCCCAAACAATGTCTGAGGTGTCTGTGGTGATGGTCTGGCCAGTAGGGCGGAGGATGAAGACAAGACCCTTGTTCTTGGCACAGGCCCCTGCCCACCAGAGAAACTCTGCCCTTATACCTGGGATCAGAGACAGAGAGGTCTCTAGAGGCTGAGAGTGCTGACACCAAAGATTCTTTAGATACCACTGAAGTTTCCTCATGTGAAACCTTGCCAGAAGAATTAGAAGGATGCAAGACACCATGTACCCCAAGGCTTGCAGGAACTTCCTCGCAGTGAGGTGACTTATGGAAGCCAGCTGGGTAAAGTAGAGAGGCAGGAAGCTCTGTTTTTCTGGGGATAGGAAGGCCATTTGGGATGCTGTGTCCAGCAGTGCTCCCAAAAAAATGATCTTCCTGGAGGGTGTTTGCTTTGATTTCTTCTTGTTGATGGTGAACCCTAGGGAAGTTTGGAGGGTTTTGATATTGGAGGGTCCTGGAGCAGCTTTTCTTTGCACTCTGCCTGAATGAGGCAGTCATCCAGATAAGGGTAAATCTGTACATTTCTCTGTCTGCAAAATGCCATGGCTGGGGCTAAGCATTTGTTGAATACTCTGGGTGCAGTAGATAAGCCAACGGGTCGCACAGAGAACTGAAAGTGTTTTGAGCCTGCTCTGAAGCTCAGGAATTTCCTGCAGGATTCCGTTATGGAGATGTGGAGGTAGGCATCTTTTATGTCTAGGTTCACTAACCTGGCATTTTTGTCAGTATAGGCAGTAGCTGCTGCAGAGTTAGCATTTTGAATCTGGGGGCCACCAGGGAGGTGTTCAGAATGGATAGATCCAGGATGGGGCGCCAGGTGCTCTCATTTCTGGGAACAAGGAATAGTCTGGAATAAAAGCCTTTGACTGTTTGATCTGAGGGGACAGGTTCTTCTGCCCTGTGGGATATAACAGTTTGGACCTGTTTCAGTGTCTCTGCTCACTGATTTGGAGGCAAGTCTGGGTACCCTCTTGAAATTGGGAGTTTGTTGAAAGAGAATTTGTATCCCTGAAAAATGATCTTTAAGACCCATTGGTCTTGTTACAGAAAGCCAATTTTCTTTGCAGAGGGAGAGCCTTCCTCCTAGCTTTTGGTGAGTGAAAAGAGGGCAGAGGGGGTAGAGGGAGTCCTTGGGAGTTTTTGCCATAAAAGGATGGCTTTGAACTCCCTGCCTTTGGGGTAGAAGTGGTCCATTGTTTGGTTCTCTGCTGCCCCTGGGTTAGGTGCCTGGATTGTCTGTCCCTGTGGGGCTTACCTTGGCCCTGTCTGCTAGGTGCAGGGAAGGACCAGTGCTTAGAGGGAAAGTTCCTGCTGAACCTGGAGGTTGAACCTGAAAAAAAAAATCTTTTACTGTTTGCATAAATTTTTTGTCTTCCATCTTTTTAAGCACCTGTTCTATTTTTACTCCAAACAAGTGGTCCTTATCCAGGGGTGCATCAATTGGTTTAGACTTGACATGATTAGGGAGAGGTTGTTCCTTCAACTATGCATGTCTCCTAATGACAGATCCTGACACTGCTGCCCCGCTTGAGGCTTCTAGGGCATCATATCCACAGTGTAATGAGTGTTTGGCCACTTGACAAGTAGAGTACAGTAAATCTGCTAACTCTTTCGAATTGGCACAGTTAGGAAATGTTTTCATAGTACTAAAGTGTGTTGTTGATATTTTAACATATGGAACTGACAGTTGAGTGCTCTGATAGCTAAAGTTGCAGAGGTGTATACTTTTTTACCCAATCTGTCCTTGTCAGAAGGAATAGGATTCTTGGCAGAAGTTGTCTAAGCTCCTTTAGGTCCCTGAGTAATGACCTCTGGGTCTGCAGCAGGATTTCTGTATGGGTATTTGTGAGAATCCTGTACTCTGTAATACCTGTCTGGTTTATTGGGAGCAGGTGGGAGGGCATCGGGGGCTAAGCTGGATTCATGGAAAATATTCTCCACCACTTCTAAAATAGGGGGGGGGGGGTGGTGGCCAGGGGTCTGTGCTGGGGCAGGTCCAGAAGCTCTCCAAGTCTTTCCGTAGACATGGGGAAATTCTGAGATTCCCATGGGAAATGTTCCCCGAGGGTGTAAAGGGTTTCCCTAAAGGAAAGGTTTTCCGGTGGGGAGGCAGAAGGAATAGATTCCTCTGCATCTGAATCCTCATAAATAGTCAGAGGTGGTTGTTCCTCTTCAAAATCTGAATAGTCAGATTCCTCAGAATCCTGTTCCTGTCATAATTTCTGGCAAAGGGTCTCTTCCTTTTAGAAGTTGTAGCCTGACTAACCCTGATAAGGGAGATGAGATCCTCTGCCATTTTAAGCATCTGTGCTTGGGGTAGTGGAGCAGGAGAAAGATGGTGGCTAGAGGCAGATTTCCTAGGAGTGGCCTGGCTTCTAGGCCTAAGAGTATCCATCGGTCTGAGAGAAACTGTAGTTGGATGAGAAGACATCAGTTTTTGTCTAGATTCGGTAGTGCGAGAAGCCTCCTTGGAAGGCAGTGCCTGAGTCACGGCAATGGACCCAACCGAGGCAGAGACAACCAAAGGCTCGTAAGACTAAGATTTCTGCGGCATACTGGACTCCGAAAGGGTCTCTGTAAGGTCTGTGTAGATATTGAATCTGGCATCAGGAACTGCGAAAGTACCTCACTGAATTCCGGAAAACTGACCTGCTTAGCGGTAGAGTTGTCAGAAGGCTTAGCCTTGTGTGGTCTCTCTATCTTTATCTCTTGAGTTTTTTTGGAATGTCCATGGATTGTTGGCTGATGGACGTCCTTTCGGAATGCAAAGACAAAAATACCTGTCTACAATAAGAGCTCTACGGCGAATGGTTCTCTCATTAAAGAGGGCACAGAACCGGCAATGGGGGACGTCTTGTTCTGGGCCTAAGCAAGTGATGCAGTATGAATGGAAGTCTCTGTGTGGGATCTGCTTTCCACAGGCGAGACAGTTGACTTTTTCAAACATTGGTTAGTGCAAGGAAAAAAGGGTACCCCAACAGGGTACTTGGCTTTAGACATTTTCAGCTGAAATTCAAACTCTGGTAGCAACCAACTGGCACTCTTGCAAACTGCTTCTGCTATGGGCTCCACGGCAAGAAAGACTGATGTAATGCTGTTGGCTGCCTTGCTTTATAGCACTGATTACCTGATGTCAGACTACAGGCAACAGCAGCCGACGCAGAAAAACATTGATTCTGATATTCAGGCCGGCCGAGAGCTACCACAGCAGGGATAACCCACCGGTGATGACTGTAACAGTGAAACTCTATATAACATCATAGGTTCACTTGGAGGGCATTTTAAGCTTAGGCAGTTTCCCTTTTGGTGCTTGAATTAACATTTCCTGATTGGTCTTGCCTATCCCATGGCTAATAATTGTACATTAGCCCTAGTGAGAATAATTGTGATCATACCATAGATAATTTGAGGGGAGCCACATAAGGGATGCAGCATTTAGGAACTGCCGCTGTCCATTAGTGGCATGGGGGGGGGGGCATCCTGGAGTACATTTTCTATTGCCCATCCTTGGATCCAAGTTGCATTTGAATATGGACAGGGATGAGCTTTGTTATACTTGAATGGATAGTCTGTTCTGGAACATTGGTAGCTTCCAAGATATATATCCATCTCTCCACAACATTCAGTATTTCTGATGCTATTTGATTTGCTGATGGTTCATTAGCTTCATCAGTATTGGGTCAGAGGATGCCTTGCATGCCAGTCTCAGGTCACCTCTAAGCACTCTGTAGGATACTGAATATAGTGATAAATCTTTGAGGCGGTCCATGCAAGACCTGTTGGTTAGAACTTGTCCTTTTTAGTAAGATATCTCTGTGGGTATTCCAATTGTTGCATGGGTCTGGACAGATACATGCCAAAGTGGACATTATACATAATGATTGACCTAAGAAGGCTTTGTAAAGGGAGACAGTAACATCTCTAGATCTAATCACAATTTGTTTATAAGCTGTGCAGTATAGAAAGACTTGATGACTCTGGGTATATGTTGGTCAAAAGTTAGGTCACTGTACACACAAGTTCCCAAATGCCAAACATCTGGGTCAGTTCTCAGGGGGGGTGTTGTCAGTTTTGGGAGTTCTCTGGAGTAGATGACTTCGCAAAGGATGTCTAGTTTCAATTCATGATTCTGACACCAGTTATTATTTGGGACAAACCTTCCTGCATGATCGTCAAGTCCATTTGGGGATTTGGTAACTGCTCCTAACTTGCAGTCATCTCATACTTAGTCGAAAGAAGCCCTTTGGTATTTCCTTTTACTTTTGAGATGTATATGCCAAATACAAAAAGTCTCAGCACTGAACCCTGGGGGACAGCTCTCTTTCTAGAGGTAACTTCCCCTATTTTGATGATCTGCATCCTATGAGCAAGATGACAAACTAGCTAGTGATGCAAGTGTTTTCTCCTAGATTATTCATCTTTTGTACTACATTCCAGTAGGGGATTGTGTCAAAAGGTTTTGCCAGATCAAGGTAATGTGGTGAACTGTTTTACCTTCATCCATTTCTGGTGACATTTCTGGTGACAACATTAAAGTTTAAAATTTGCCCATGTTTTTGAGCCTTTCACACTTTCTCCCGACCTCTTGTCCTAAGAGGTTGAGAGCTCAGAGCAATGTTTGATTGTCCCTGGTTTTGTCATTTTTGGTCTGTTCCTAGTGTTATTTTTCTTGCAAGTTTATGAGGATTACAAAACTTAAATAATGATGATGCTAGAGTTTCAGACTTCTAGACTTCATCGCCTTCAGAAAATGCAGGCTAATGCAAAACCTGTTATAGCAAGAAAGCATACAAGAACAATGTTGCATTTAAATTCCGTCCCCGATTCTGGACTTTTCATCTTTATCCTGACTCATTAAGATTTTGGCTGTATCCCTTGAGCTAGAGGTTTTGAAGTTTAAATAAGAACTGTGAGCAAAAGCTTCAAGCTCGACCTGTTGCATTTTTTTTGTTCAATTAAATAAAAATAAGCAGGCCAACAAAAGCTGGACAAATTGAAAAATTACTAATAAATAATCTAATTGAAGGCCTAAAGTCGGGCAAGAAGCTTTTAATATTTTTTTTATAAGCAGAATAAAAATCGCACAGTATTTTTTTATTCTTTTAAATAAATGTTTTTGGTATGACTAAAAATCTTAAAACTGGGGCCAACTTGCATAAATGAAAAAAAAAAAGAGTTAAGGCAAGGAAGAAACTGTATTAACTTCTGAAAACACAGTAACAGCATTATTCCAGCTTCTTGCCTGCATTGTCTTATTTTATCATTATAGTCATTATTTTTACTGTTACTTCATAAGTGACTGCTCAGAATGTACCTGGGTGGGCTACTGCCACTTCAGTTGAGGTCCACTATCCATGGGACTGCACTGACACAGTCAACAATATGACTGTTATCAGTTATTAAATAACAGTTCACTATCAGAAGCTGGAATGAAACGATGAAGTGTCTGTTTAAAAAAATTGCTTTCTTTCCTTTAATGTCAAACACAGAACGAAAGTGCTTATTTTTTCTTTTTTTTTTAAACTTCATTGTTTCATTCCAACTTCTGATCTAGTTAACAGTGCAAAATACCAGAGCTGGATCATGGTTAAATAGGGCCCTAGGCAGGCAATAGATTGGGCCCCCCCAGAGTAGCCCCTCCTGCAGCAACCCCTTACCTCTCCAGCAGCAGCCCCCTCCTCAGCCACTCCAGTGTTCCATTACTTGGCTATTTCTCCTCTGTTACTATAAAAACTGTTCAAACCTGTCAGCATGCATACTGTTTTCTTATTTACTTCTATGATGATTACAGAAATTGAAATAAAATAGCATGAGCAGTAAACTTCTCTGCCCTTGAAACTCACATTCATTGAAACGGCATGAAAACCCACATTAATTTTGCATCTGGCCAGTGCAGGACTAAGCTTACCTCTGGGTTGTTTTTCAAACCATAGGCTCCTTGCACATTTTGGGCCATGCATGCATCCTTTGATTCACCTTCCTGATTGTATTAAATTATATTTCTTGTATAATACTGCACCAGTTGTTAGAATGGATTTTAAATTTGTAGTTTTGAACAATCTTCTAGTAAACAATAAAACAAAATGTATGAACCAATAATGACAACACTACCCATTTCAGAAAATTTCAACCATAAAAGGTCACTCAAACTTCTGTCATTACAATCCACCAATATCAGTAAATATGCAGAATCTCTGCAGAAGTAAAGTCCTCTAAATAATTCCGTATTAAAGGGATCTGCAACTAATGAAGAGGCTGCTGCTAGTAAACAACTTTATATTTCATTGTGTCACCTACAAATAAAGTTCCTGTTGGCCTTGAAGAATAAATTGCCTAGGTTACATTAAAAATAAGCTAGTAATGTTGCAGTAGGGAGTGGATGGCAATCTGATAACAGGTTCATAGTTGCTAGTTAAATCCTCCAAAGGAGGACATTCACAGGACTGCAGCATCCACTCCCTTTAAAGTACAATAAAATCTCTCAACTTCGCAGCACAATAAATCTGGAAAAAGCCAAAATTTAGTTGGGGGTGTGGGCAGAGGCCCAAAACCAGGGACACATTTTAAACATTGCTTGTATAATCTTAGAAAGTTGCTAAAAGAAGTGTTTTGTGTTACCATGTGTTTCCTGAAAGATAAGAAGACTGAAACTTAAGGGGCTATCATTATTTAGTGAATTCAGTTCTTGCTGATTTGCTAGAAAACCATAAATTTTAAGAGGAACAGACCAAAAGTATAAGCCAAATATTCTGTGAAAATCTACAGTTGAGAGCTGTACGGGTCCTCCTTAAAGAAGACTTAAGACGTGGCCACCATGGGTCCTCTGTAAAGATGCTGCCACCGCTATGTTTTTTTTTTTTTTTAATTGTTGAAGCTGCCACTGGGGCTAGACAAGATGGTCTTGTAAAAGTCTGGGGGTGCTCCCTTCCCCTCCTTCTATAGTCCCAGTGCCCTTGTTGGCAGATGGATTGACTAATGCTTGTAGCTGCTGGATCAGGGCTACGCTGGGTGTATAGAAATTTGAAAGACTGAGGAGCTTTTGTGCAGTCTGTCTGCTTTCTTAGGTGGAGCAGGCTGACTATCAAGGAGACCACTGGCTGTAACAAATGCATCCTTCAATACTTGCAGCAGTGGGTAGATGGGAGGAAGTTCTGGGCATTCCAGTTGTACGATTTCATAATGTTTTTCTGAAGGACTGCGAAACCTCCGTGTTCTACTGAAAACACTGACACATTCTGAAAGTAGTCTCTGTGAGAGAATCCTTGACAGGGAGATTCAAATAACACTCTCTCTCCTCTGAGTCTAACTTAATACTCTGCGAAAAAACCTGTCTGTTCCATCACATCCCTCTCCATATTCAATTTTTCGTATCTGTCTTTCAGGAAAAGATGAAGCCCTTTTTCTCGTAGTAGAAACTAATTGATAGGGGTCAGTAGCTTGCATAAAATCCTGAGCCAAGCTTAATAAGTACTCCTGTCAGTGATCTTGCAGCAGGAAGAGATGTATGTTTAGTTTTCTGCTTCGTTTTGGCAGGAAAATTAGGACAAACAGGATTTATAATGGCAGCAACAGTTTCCCCTGTGATGGGCACACATTCTGGTTAAGCAAGGGTGCCTTCCCTGATCCTTCTCCCAACACGACAAAAAGTCTGTCCCTTGCCCACTAAGGGGACCCCAACAACCGCAGTGGATGTAACTAACCCTCCAATCTGTAGTGGCTTTATGGGCAATCTGTAGTGGCTTTATGGGCAATACCAAAGGGATTCGGGGGGGGGGGTGAATGGTCTGAGAAATCAGCTTTGGCCACAGCAGAGTCATCTACCTGTGGCCAAGGCAAATTGCTAGGCTGTTGTGGTGGCAAAAGCTGTTTAACTTTTTCTTTTAATGACTGGAGGAAAGGGACTGATGGTGTGACAGGTAGTTTGTTCCATGGTCGAGCTGAAAATGGTGCCTCTTTCCCAGGAAAAGTAAGCAGCACAAGCCAGTAAAATTAAAAAAAAAATAGTAGTATGAAGTCACTTTTCCCAATAGAAAAGCAGTAGAAAGTACTCCAATACACTTTACCAGCCCCAAAAGTAGTTTAAACACAGTTTCTCCTCACACTGTTTTAGAATATTTGTTTACTTTCAGCCTACCAAATACAGAAGTGCACTCCCATTTTAAAAGTACAGCAAAGTCATGTGTCAATAAAAACACATACTCCTAGCTTAAAAAAAATGTACTTTTACACACAATAAAGTAGATTTAAACATTAAAAAATTGTGAGGTGGTCTCTAAAGGGAACTTATTTGCCCAGCAGTGGAACAGTATATGCCGACTGATCTTTGAAGCTCGGAGAGGATCCTTGTCTTCAGTAGCAGGAAAGCTCTTAAGGATGTGGTGCCCAAACCTGTCTAGTCAGTTCAGGTCAAACTGACTAACTGAACTTGTGGAAGGTGCTCTGAAGCTTTGAAAGCTGGATGACTGTTCTATCCTATGCAGGATATAGTGCATATAGCTTGGGCTACTGCAGTAGTGATCGGTGTGAAGAACACAGTGGTAATCTATGTGAGGGTGAATGATGTGGGATTTAAAACCCTGAGGGATATGCAAAAACACATGTTGGAACTCTCATGAATGTCACAAATGCAGACTACACTCTGGTCCTGAGTGAAATCCATCCTACTCCCAAGGGTGATGCCCAGGTATAAAGATAATTGGCTTCAGCATTTTGCCAAATAGTTGGTATCATTCCAGGGGTTCCAGTATGTGTCAGCATAGGATGAGATGCTCAATAGTTTTACTTGCTTTACATAGGATGGCCTGTACCCTAGCTAAAGCCTTTGCTTCCCCGTAATGCTTTTTAGGCAGAGTCTCGCTAATGGGCATTTCAAGATAACTAATATCGAATCCCAAACAGGATCACATTAAGGTGGATCTGCTTAATGTCAGAATCCTCAACAAAGTACCTGCTATTGAGGCTCTCTTGCATTTGGAGCACATCCATAGCTGTGTAATTACTGAAAGTTTGTTTAAATGTTCAGAAAACACTCCATCTGTTTCTGAGTTTTGTACCCACCATGCCTTCAGACCTGATGGCAGCTGTGGTGGTGTGCCCATGTTAGGGACCATTATCACCCTTCGACAGACTCCTAGAAACCTACAAGCGGAACCTGTCAAGCTTCAAATCACATTAAACAGAACCAGCTACCTGTTGCAGGACACCGTCGGTGTCCTTTATTTATTAATTGTTTAAGGTTACTAAATGATGAACTCCCTATAAAACAAGAGCTTCATTATTTTGAGAGAGATTCACTATCCCTCTAACTGGAATACCTATATGTCAAATGTAGGATATGCCCAGAAGTTCTTCAGTTTAATAAACTCCCTTGACTAAATTGTTGGCAAACTCGCTAGAGGGTGTATTTTAGACCCAGTTCTTAAGATTATAGCTTGTACTGTATGTGGGTGTCTTCTTCCTGGTTATATCATAAAATAGTGGCCTTCACCTTCAAACCAGTATTTCTGAATTCAAGGATTTCAAGTGAACTAATCAATTCAAGTTACATGGCAAAGCTTCAAAATTTACTTTTATCAGCATTACCCCAGACATTGCCTCAGCAGGTAAACATAAGCTATGTACTTAATGTAATGTTTCTCTGGTTTCCGTTTGGATACTGAAGCAGCAGGACTGGTGTCTTTGGTGCCTATAGTGATGGCAGTGAAATACTCAGTGGCTTAAGGTCTGCCCTATCCATAACCCTCTTGCTGCAAGTCTTCCAGATCGAGTAAGGCTGCTATAAACAAAGGTCCCCATGTGAACTGTATGATATGCAACATAATTCTCCAAACAGACCCCATAGTTCTCTGAGGCAAGAACAGTTTGGAGGGAGAAGATGGGTGTTTTTTTTTTTTTTCCCCCAGTGTCCAGCCAGATACCACCAGAGAAATTGAACACTCCGGTATATAACTTGTGTACGTTTCTCTGATCCTGTCTAGACACTGGAAGAGCAGGAGAGAATCTCTCCCCGAACCCCAGTATGTATGAGCAGTGCCAGTAATACTTTCAAAATGGTGGTTCCAAAGGAAGTCTCTGCTGTAGAAGTAAGAGTTTTTGCATATCTTTGCTAACTTGAAGGACCAAGTAGCTGCTGTTGTAATAACCTGAATTGGAAGATTCCTGAGAGAGGCCATAGATGTGTCTTTAGCCTTAAGTGTGCTTTAGGAAGAATTGGCAGATCCTTGCCTGCTAATCATAAAATTAAATACAATTCATAATCCACTTGGCCATTGTAGTCTTTGGAATTTGTTGGTCCAATTTTCCTTGTGAAAAAACAAACAAAGTTGCTTGCCCTTCTGAAAGGGATTAGTATGGTCCAGATTGAAACCCAATTGTCTTTGAAGAAAGAATGTTAATGGCTTCCAAGGTAGCTGGCTTGAAGGAAGGTTTTGTTAATGATGCTAGCAGAAAATTCAAATGCAAAGCTGATGCTGGTCTGGTTAATGGTGGTCTCCAGTCTGTGCCAATTACACATGACAGGAGAGAATATTAACTTCTTAACATAATGCTTTCTAATGGTCTCATAGATATATACAAAAAAGAAACCGTAGTGAACTATATTAAAAAATGCAGAGTGCAGATAGCTGTGAATTCGATCAAGGATTTCAGTATGGTTATTCAGCTGGATATTTGGGACAAACAAAAGGTGGAGTACTTGTGTTAATCGCAAGAGGAGCGGCAATAGTGATAGAAGACTGGGGAAAATTAATAATAGTAGATTTGCAGTACTAGGGGGCTACTGGCAAGGGAGGAGGATTACTGGCGTGCATTTATATTTCCCCTAAAACTGCTGTAATAGAGCTTTAGAAAATTCTGGGAGAAATAAAGTCTTTCAGCACGGATTATTAATTATAGTGGGGACTGGAATTTGGTTTGCAGCAGTGAGGCTGTATCTGGGGGACCCAAAAGAGAAAATGTAACAAAAGAGGGTAGATTTTTGAAGAAATGTATAAATCTATCTGGCTTAGAAGATGTGAATTCAATAGGAATTCGGAGTGAATTTGCACATTATTCCCCAAGGTACAAAAACTGGGCTAGGCTAAGACCAAACTTGTATTTCATGGGAACATGTGCATTTAATTGTAAGTTTTTATATGCATCCAATAACTATTTCAGATTGTGCGCCAATAATAAAATAAAAGTGCAGGGTAATGAAATAAAAATGAGACACTGGTGTTTTCCCAAGTATCTGATAAAAAAGCGAGCAATTTAAGGAATGGGTAGTAGAAATTTTCCCAAGTATCTGAAAAAAAGTGAGGAATTTAAAGAGTGGGTAGTAGAAATTTAAGGAATGGGTAGTAGAAATTATTTGGGAGTTATTAGGAAAGATAGAAATTTCTTCTGAAAATAAAATATACCTAGGGAGTGGGATAAAATTAAAGTGGAGGTTAAAAATAGGGTGGAAATTAAAAAAAAAAGTGAGAGATGATTAAGAAGTAACAAGAATTATTTAGAGGGACTAGCAAGGTTGAAGTGTTGCAGAGTAAGAGAAATCCTGCAGAACGAGAAGTGGAGCAATTGCAGAATGTTTAACAGAAAATATTACCTCAGTAATATGCATGATTTTAGAAACTGTTCAGCTGTTTTTTGATAACTCCAGAGTTCAAAATCTTTTAGCGCAACAACTTTGGCAACAGAAAGAAAGGGCTGTCACCAAGCTTAGGGAGCCTGTAACAAGGAAAATGGCTAGAGATCCTGTAGAGGTACTAGAAATATTTTGGAAATTTTCTGAAAATCTGTATAAAGCAGAGAAATATGGAAGTCAATAAAAGGTACAAATGGGGAAATGTTTTTGAAATAATTAAATATGCAAATGTTGAGGGTAGATGGGGGTCAATAACAGGATAGGAGGAAGATGAGATAAAAATGGTGATGTATAACCAATCTGCAGGAAAGTCCCTGAGAATTGATGGTATTCCTGTGGAAGTTTGGAAGAGAGGTGGGAAGAAACTGAAAGGTCTGGAAGGTATTTTAAAAGGATTTGAAGCACCAACATCCTGGGGAAAAAGCGGTGGTGGCTGTAGTACAAAGACCTATCAGATCCAGCTTCATATAAGCCCATTTTAAATTTAAGCCATGATTATAAAGTTTTTGTCTTTAATGGCTAAAGAATGGCAGAGATGATGCCGAAATTGGTAGATATGGATCAGTGTGGTTTTGTGGAGGGGAGGCAAACATTTGATAACATTAATAGACAATGATTATCCAGATGGAAGCATAGTAAGAAAATACCACTGTTGGTGGTGGTTCTTGATGCAGAGAGAGCATTCAACAGAGTAAGCTGTGATTTTGAGTAGGGCAATGGAAGCATTTGCATTCACTGATAAAATTATTAGGTTGATTAGGAGGCTATATGAGGGATCAGATGCAATAACTGAAGTTGGTAGATTCCTCTCTAAGTTCTGATTGAGTAGAGGAACCAGGCAGGGGTGTCCCCTTTCCCTTTATTTAGAATCATTGGCAAAGAAAAACGATTGATTCAGAAATTCAAGGGTTTAACTGGTGTGTTTGCAGATTTATACCTGATAAAATCAGAAAAGGACATTTTCAGTGTTTTGTAACATTTTGAGATAGGTTCAGGTCTTTTCAGGGTACAAAGTTTAATGAAGATCAAAGGCAATAGCTGTAAACTGTGTACTCACACACATGGATTGGTTCAGCAATACTTATATTTATGCGAACATAATAAAATGAAGCATAGGAATATAGATAAAAAGGACCCTGTTATAGCAGGTAAGGATATGTAGGAAGAGACTGAACAAAAGGCAATACAAAAACTGAGAAATTGGAAGCTCTGTTTTATTGATATAGATAGCAAGCTGCAAGCAGTCAAAATTATTTTTAGTCCCTTGTGTTTTATACACTGGTCAATCAACCAGAGGAGAACTTGTGGATAGCAATTGAAATCCTTCAACCTTTTATTATCTGGGAGGGAAAGACTGCAAGAGTTAAGTGGGGTAAGCTGATCCTTCCAGCAGAACAAGGTGATTTGGAATTACTTGACTTGAGAGAGTATTTCAGAGCTGTACAACTAAGGCTCCCATACACAGCACAAGCAGAAAGCTATAATTCAAAAGTGGAAAAGAATGTTGAAGGGGGGACTCTGAAACTAGGAGAGACTGGGATTTTGGCTGGAGATCTTGAGTAGAATAGAATAACAGTAACCACACATAGAATGCTTTGTTACTTTATTAATACAATATTAAGAGCTAAATCAACACTAGAATGGAGAAGAGATTCTGCTGATAGGGAGGACTTCAATTAGTGGTAAAACAATAGGCAAGGGGGTGCTAGAATTCACTAGAAAAAATGGCAAAGAATCTAAGGTGTGTGGAGCAAATGGAGAGGGAAAGGTAATAGAATGTGAAGAGGCCAATAATTTATTTGGACTGCAGGCTATAGCTTGCCTTCCCTAAGTGAAAGTCCAGCACTGGTAGAGTTTTTAGTAGCATCTAGAACAGAAGTTGCTGTTAAAGGGATAATTTGTAGAGCATATAAAATATTGAATGATATAATCCATCAGAGGAGGTTAGAAAGGCTTGGGAAGAAAGACTGGATAAGGAATTCATAGAGAGCCATTGGGGGGATAGCTTTATTATTCCCAAGTATGCAGCAGTCTAGAACAGTGGTGGCGAACCTATGACACGTGTGTCAAATGTGACTCACCAACACCAGAGTTACCAAAGAAACTGCTTTTGAATTTTGTTGCTTGTGTGGAGTACATTGAATTATTTTGTGACAGGAACCAGTTCAACACCGCTGCAGAGGTAAGGAAGTTATTAATGTAAGACTATTTTGGTATACTTTCTTGATAGTCTGCAAAGGGCAGTGTTGACATTGTTTCCTCTTCATGGTTACACTTCTGTAAAAGGTAAGTAGTCTGCATTTTATAGGAATGTGCTGTTTTACATTAGTCTCAACTGTCCCTCTTAATCCCTCCTAAAACTGGCAGCTGTTTACACTTAGTAATGACAATAATTGGATTTACAGAGTAATTTTACTTCAGAAAATGTATATGAATTCATGTTCATTTTTTTTCTGTCAGTGTCTCAAATTAATAGTACTAGTACTTTAAAACTATGTCTCTTACATTTGTCCCCGATTTCTGTTGAGATTTATCCCTGATGTATTGACAGCCATGCTTTTTTATTTTTATTTATTTGGGGGGGGGGTGACGTGCAAGCAGAGTCAAGTTAGCATTTTCCGAATTTTTGAAACTGAACCCAAAAGGTTCGCCATCACTGGTCTCGAAGATTTATGATATTTGCTTAGAAGTGTTTACATAGGCATTTTTATACCCCACGTAGACACCAAAGAAATTTTCCTCGGGTAGGTAGCAAATGTTGGAGGTGTGATGAGGAAGAAAAACTTGATTGGGAATATATTTTTTTTGGAGTATAATGAGTTGGCAGACTTCAAAAATTCCCCATGAAAACTATATCGGAAATACTGGGCGAGCAAATTGGTGTAACTAAGGAAATTATTTATTTATTTTGAACTATGGTAAAGAATCTGAATTGCTTAGACATAGTAAGAAATTGCTGAGTTAATTATGGTAGCTGGCAAAAAAAGCCAGAAAATGGAAATAAGTCTAAATCGACTGTATTAGTAATAGTAACAGAGATAAAGTGACTGGGAATGGGATCTTTAGAAAACGTTAGGAGCAAATTGTGTAGAATAAATGGGAGTTGAACAATACATGCAGAATGTTTGGGAGGAGGAATGCGTTTTAAAAAAAGGCAGGATTTAATTGAGTTATGCAGTGTTTGACAATGACTGGGTAGACTGTAAGTGAAGTACAATGTTTGCAAATAAAATGTCAATATGGTTTGTTTTCATTTATATAAATGCATGATTGCCTATGTCATAAGTGATTTAATGAAGATGTTTGTTTAATCCTGCAGAAAAATGGTGTGGAGGAGGAATGAGGTTTGAGAAGGCAATCGCTGGATAATTTATATAATGTTGCTTAGATTGTATAACTACGTATGTGATGTACAATGCTTGTAAATGTAAACTTTTTAACATGGCTTGATTGCTTTTATACAAATGTAAGTTTGTCACAAATTGCAATTCAATAATGATGTTTAAAAAAAATCTGTGTGGCAAAAATTAATTAACTGGGAATATTCATGGAAAGAGGAAATTTTACTTTCAAAAGGACATTGACAGAAGAAAAACTGGTTTGGCCAGGAATGTCAGAACTTCCCTAATAATGCCAAAGTAAGGGAAATGTGCTTATTCTGGGCCCACAAGACACATTTCTTACATTTTCTCCTTGTAAATATTTTTGGTGGAGTACTTCTCCAAGACTTTGAGGCTCCCTATCTCTGGAGGGAACTGAGGGTTCCTAGCCATCGTGGGAATTGGAGAAACCAAGCCATTAGATTGAGGGAACAAATGTTCGTGTGAGAAGCGGAGTGGGGTCCGGGTAGGGGTCCCTTTTTTCCTTTTTAACACCTTTATTAAATTATCACTTTGACATGGGTAAACGTACATTTGTATAAAAAAATATTGACCTGTTCCCAGTTACATAGACTATACAGCCTTTGTATTTTTGTATAATTCAGTCCAACATTACATAAATAGCTCACTTCCTGCTTTCCCTTAAACCTCACTCCTCCTCCAGAACATTATTCTGCATGAATTATTCTCACACCTTTTCCATTTATTTTTGTAATTTGCTCCTACCTTTATCTAAATATCTCACTTCCATTATTTTTATCACTGTTACAATATTTGGTACTTCAAATACAGCTGGTTTAAATTTACATTTTCTAGCAATTGCTTTTTGGCAGCTCCAGATTTAAACTTAATTCCCTGGTTGTCTAAGCATTTCAGATATTGTGGCTCAGCTCAAAAATCTTTAGTTACACCCATTTGCTCGCCCAATATTTTTGACAGAGTACTCTGTAGGGAATTTTTCAAGTCTGCCAATTCATTATACCCCCAAAACATATGTTCCTATTTACCTATTTCTTACCAGTCACCCCTCCAGCATCTGCCATCTACCTAAGGAAATATTCTTTGCAGTCTGCCTGAAGTATAATATATATGTATATGCTTCCAAGCAAAAGTCCTAAATATTCTATGCTTTGATCCATACTTTGGGAACCATACATATGTCCTCCCATTGTTCCCTTGTAAATCCAGTCTGTCCTACTAAACTTTTCTAGCCTTCTCTGATTCCTGTAGTCCATAGTGCTTTGTTACATACCCTACTAATTATTCCTTTCTAACACTGCTTTAGTTATACATTCAACTAAAACCTCTACCAGAGCAGGTTTTTCACTTAGGATTCCCCATGTCACTTTCTCTTTGCCTGTACTCTTTTGGAACGGAAAGCTGTCTTTAGCCTGCAGTCCAAATATCTGTTTGGTCTGCTACCATTCTATTGCCTTTCCCTTTTCTAGTTATTTTTCCCAATGCTGTGGTTTCTTCACCAGTTTTCTCCAGTAAATTCAACCCCCCCTTTTGCCTATTCTCTGTACCTCAAATTACACTCATCCCTATCAGCAAACGTCTGCCTTCACATGTTGCCTCAGTTCTTAGGGTACTTTCTGCTACTTTTATGAGCATAATATTCCTTGTGGCTGTTTTTCTCCTTAAGATCTGCATCAAACCCCCACGCTTTCCTTATTTCTTCAGTTTCTCTGATTTCATCATCATCTCTATCTACTTTGAATTATAGCTTTCTGCTTCTGTTAAGTATGAGCCTTAATTGTGTAGATGTAAAGTAATATTGCAGATCAGGTAATCCTAAACCACTTCCTTCTATTGGAAGGATTGACTTTCCCACTTGACCCTTGTCTTCTTTCCCTTTCAGATAAGTTCCTTCAACTCTTTTTTTTTTATTGTCCACAACTTCTTCTCTGGAAGATAAAAATATGCCTGACCTGTATATAAAACTAAAGGAACTAAAAACATTTTCACTGCTTGTGCTGCTGTCCATATCCATAAAAAAAAAAAAAGATTCCAGTTTCTCCTTCTTTTTTTTTTTTTTTTTTTGTTTCTTCCCACATATCAACTGGAGCCTTTTTTAATCTGTACTCCTAAAGTACTTCATTTTTATTGTGTCCCTGTAAGTACGGGTATTGCTGAATCAGTTTGTGTGTGTGTATAATTTACAGCTACAGCCTTTATTTTATCTTCATTACTCTCTTCTATCGTGAAAAGACTTGAAACTATCTGTGTTCCGCAGCATTGAGATTTCCTTTTCTGGTTTATCGGGTACAGTATAATTTTGAATTTCCGAGTCCCTTAATGTCTTTGCGAGTGACTCTAAATATAAAGCAAATAATGTAGGAAAAAGAGGACATCCCTGCTTGATTACTCTGTTCAAAAACAACTTATCAGAGAGGAACCCTCCCATTTTAATTCTTGCCTCTGATCCTCATCTATCCTCCTAATTGTGTTGAATCAGGGAACACGTATATGCTTCAATTGCCATACTCATAAAATCCAAGCTTAGTCTGTTGGAATGCTTTCTCTGCATCAAGACCCACCAACAGTGCTATTTACTTACGTTTTGCTTCCCTCTGGATCATCATTTTTCTATTGATGTAAAATGTTTACTCCCCTCCACAGGACTATATTGATCCATATCTGTCAATTTTGGCAACACCTTTGCCATTCTTTTAGCTATTGTAGACATAATAACCCTTAATAGTCATGATTTAAAATTGAAATGGGCCTATATGAAGCAAAGTCTGACGGGTCTTTGTGTATTACAACCACCAGTATTTTCTTCCAATATGTTCCCTCCTCTTAAAATACTATTAAAACCTTCCGGATCTTTCACTAGCTTCCAAACTTCCACAGGAATACCATCTGTTCTGGAGACTCTCCTGATTGATTTATATGTACCATTTTTTATTTCGTGTTCTCCTGCCACAACTGTTAATTGTTGAGCCTCATCTCTGTCTAACCTTGGCATACAAGCCTTTCATAAATATTTCTGTTTGTGTTCCTTCTTTATTTCCACATTTGTCTGACTTTATACAGATTTTCCAAAATATATCTTAACTGTACAGGATCTCTAGTTATTGTTCTTGGTATAGGTTTTCTAAGTTTGGCAACAACTCTTTCCACTTTCTGTTGGCTAAGGTGTTGTGCTAAAAGTTTTTGTGCTCTGGCGTTATCAGAAACAGTTACTTAATAGTAATCTTTCTAAACTCATGCATATTATCCAGGTACCCTTTTTGTTTTCCTTTAGCACTCTGCAGTTGCGCTGTACTTGTTCTGTGAGATTCCCCTTATTCTGCAATACTTGCCCCTGTCAGCCCCTCTAAATAATTTACTTATTTCTCTTTATTGCTACCCTATTTTTAAACTCCACTTTCATTTTATCCCACTCAGTAGCTATAACTTCTGAAGAAATTTCTATCTTCCGTAATAACGCTTGAATAATTTCCACTGTCCGTTCCTTAAATTCCCCTTTTTAACAGGTAGGTGGGAAAGTGCCTGTCTCTTTTTACTGGATGTTATTGGCATATGATCTGAAATAGTTATTGGATGTATGTTGAAGCTTTTAATTTTATTATACATATGTTAATGTGAAATTTCTGTCTAGTCCAGTTATTGTACCTTGGGGAATAATATGAAAATTGTCGAGTTCCTGCTACTAAATTCACATATTCCATTTCCAAATATTTTTTTCATAGATCTCTTCAGACATTTACCATCTTTCATGTGTATTTTCCTGTCTAGGTCCAGATGTACATGCTTACTATTATGGATAGAGTTCCAGTCCCCACTTGTACATAATATTCCTGCTGAAAGCTGATTTCTTCCAAAATATTCTTAAGCTCCATAATAGAAGTTTTAGGTGGAATATAAACACATGCCAGTGAAATCCTCTTCCCTTGCCAGTAACCCTTACAGACACAATATACCATTATCTTTTCCTTTTTTGTCACTGTTGGAGCTCCTCTAGTAGTTGGTGTAATTACTCCCTTTTAACATTGTCCTTGGTATTCTGCTGAATATCAATCCTGAAATTTCTTTTTATCAAATTCACATGCACATTTCTTTCCATACGTGTCTCTTGAAGCATTACTTTTTGCACTCTACATTTCTTAATATAAATCACCTTTTTGTCTGTGTGAGGCCATTTATATCCCAAATAATAATATGGGTCGCATAGTCATAAGTTATTCCTGCCTATTGTACATGACAGCCATTTAAATGTCTGTTTCCAACTTCTGTGTTACATTTTGCATGCTGTTTGGCAGGTTGAGCTTTCATACAGTTGTTTCTTTTCCTCTCCATTTGAACCCATGTCATATTTTTCAAGACTTTAGTGCAAATCCTCAAACAAAAAAAAACACACCCATAACCTATGTACATTTTCAGATAGGAGCAATTGTCCTAAATAGACAGTTTTACCTATATGCATTGCATAACCTAAAATTAAGGTTATTGATGCTAAAGTGCATGTTACAGCCTGTGCTTCCACTTGCACTGATTGAAGTCTGTTCTTTTATTATCTCTCTTCCCCATCCCAGATGTGAAAAACTGCTTGCATACTTCAGAAAAAAAGTGCACTGGTTATCTTTAACACTTCATTGCATTAACTAGAATAGTGTACAAGTATTAAGACTGCTAGGAAAAATACCTCTTATTCACTTCAATAATGTCAAACTTTATTCTTTATGGAACTGCTTTCCCTTCCTCAGCAAACAATGCTCAGTTCTATTTGCTAAAGGACTTAAAAAGACAATTTTCTTATTTTCAAGCCCTCTTGCTTACACACACAAACTTGATTTTAGATCAAACCAAGGGAGTAAATCCAGACTTTCATCTATGCAAAAAAGAGCATCTCAGCTCTACATATGTTATAGTATATGCACTTTTACACCCCACCCCAACCCCAACAGCCCAGAATTACAGCATATTAAATTAGACTTGCTTTCTTCTTTTATATTGTCATGCCTACATTTCTTAAAACTATAAAAAAGTACTTTCTTTAGTATCTTTATCACATACAATAACCAAGAAGCCTAAAAAAACTACGAACAAACTAGAATCAGTCACAGCAATTCGTCAGAGTAACAAAGGAAGAGAAACCTTATTATAAAAGTAAATTTAATTGAAGCGCTTTTCGTTTGCTCAGTATGCAAACTTCCTCAGAAACCATGTTAACATTTAAAACGCGTATAAATACTCAGCTGTTACTGGTTAACCAGTCCAGTCAGTCAAGGTTACTTTACCACTTTCTTAAAGGCATATTAGATATAGTAATACTTTACTCCTAAAACAGCAAGCATACTGTTATGTGCCTATTCATGTCCATAAATAAAAACAGATTTACAAAGGTGTAAAAAAAAATATAAAAATGTACCAAATATGTAAAGACTCCTGGTTGTTCCTTAAGAAAATAGATGGTTTGGAATTTAACATGAACTACAACTTCCTCACAGTAGATGTGAAGGATTTGTATACATGTATTCCTCATGATATAGGGATTGAATGGGCTAGCTTGGTGTTAAAGAAAAACGGTGCTTTGGTAAATGAGATTGCATTAGTTATTGAATTGTTAGAGCTTATACTTCATAACAACTTTTTTATGTTTGGTGACAACTTTTATTTACAAAAAGTTGGTGTCACCATGGGTTCCCCATGTGGGGCAAGTATAGCGAATTTAGTAATGGCTTATTGGGAATTGGAATATGTGTTAAAAATGACAGGTCTCATTGACCAGATTTTATATGTGCTATTTGGATGATATTTTCCTCCTCCTTAATGGTGATGCTGAGACCAGTAATTCTATCTTGGAACAATTTAATGAGTCAACCCAGTTCCTGCAGTTCACTGCTACATATAATACGGAAGCAATAGCATACCTTGATATTTGGTTATCCAAGAACAGTGAACTAGATAGTTTTGTAGCTAATATTTACAGAAAAAGCTTGTATTCAAATTCATTCTTATATTTTTCAAGCTGTCATCCATACCACCAGAAGCGATCTGTTATCAAGGGCCAGCTGGTGAGAGCTGCGCGTATAGTGAGCCAAGACCAAGATTTTTATGGAAGAATGCCAATTTTTGAAACGCATGTTTTTGCATAGGGGTTACCCTGAAAGCTTGATAACTTGATAAATTAAGTTAATTATAAGAGATTTAACAGTATATATAAACCCTTATTGTGTATTAAACAAGGGTTCACTGAGCAGTCAACAAACAGTCGTCTAGTAACATAGAACACCCTCCTGTTGTATCTAGTTACCGTGGGCCAAGTTTTATCACTACATATAACATATACAGCTACTCCTGCATGGACATTATTCGAAAAAACTGGGGTTTGTTTAGAACTAACCCTAACATTTGTGTTAAAATGGGTTATAAGCCTAGAGTTATATTTAGGAGAGGTAAAAATTTGAAATCATTACTTGAGCAACAACGCCGGGCTTTTCCCTAAAATAACAGGGATGCACAAATGTCAAAGTTGCAACTATTGTAAGTTTGTGGACGTTACAAATTTGTTTACAGTGGGAGGGATTCAATTTAGATTAAAATCATGGTATAACTAACTCAAAGATGGTGGTTTACTTGGCCAAATGTCAATGTTGTCCTGCATTTTATGTTGGTAAAACGGAGCGGAGGCTCTGTGAAAGAATGTATGAACATCAGTATGCCATCAATAGGAAGAAGCAGGACAACGCTTTAGCCAAACACGTTCAATGTTATGCAGATCACAGTTTTAAATTATTGGTCATTGACCAGGTATACCAAGATGTAAGAGGCGGCCCTGCACCTTTATGTTTGGAAAAATTGGAATTAGCCTGGCAGATAAGATTAAATGCGTATAATCACCCAGGCTTGAACGAGACATGTTCTATAAGTAGCATTTTAAAACTGAAGAGTTTTTGTATTATAAATCTAGTTGTATACTGATTGTATGTATTTGTTAATATGTGATATTAATATCTTTATCAAGGCATACATACTTTTATGTCTTTATTTTTATATATATTTTTTTTTTACACCTTTGTAAATCTGTTTTTATTTATGGACACGAATAGGCACATAACAGTATGCTTACTATTTTAGAGTAAAGTATTAATATATCTAATATGCCTTTAAGAAAGTGGTAAAGTAACCTTGAGTGACTGGATTGGTTAACCAGCAACAGCTGAGTCTATTTATACATGTTTTAAATGTTAACATGGTTTCAGAGGAAGTTTGCATACTGAGCAAACGAAAAGTGCTTCAATTAAATTTACTTTTATAATAAGGTTTCTCTTGCTTTGTTACTCTGACGAATTGCAGTGACCAATCTTTCACATACAGCAATCACTGAAAAGACTTTCCCCCAATTTTAGATACTCCTGACACTCTGCTTATATCATAGGTCTTGTATAAATGCTATTGAGAACAAAACTTATTTTACCTACTTGTTCCCTTTTTAGGGTCCTTCTAAATAATAATGGCATGAAGTAGATGTGAAAAACTGTGTACTCACACACATGGATTGGTTCAGCAATACTTATATTTATGCAACATAATAAAATGAAGCATAGGAATATAGATAAAAAGGACCCTGTTATAGCAGGTAAGGATATGTAGGAAGAGACTGAACAAAAGGCAATACAAAAACTGAGAAATTGGAAGCTCTGTTTTATTGATATAGATAGCAAGCTGCAAGCAGTCAAAATTATTTTTAGTCCCTTGTGTTTTATACACTGGTCAATCAACCAGAGGAGAACTTGTGGATAGCAATTGAAATCCTTCAACCTTTTATTATCTGGGAGGGAAAGACTGCAAGAGTTAAGTGGGGTAAGCTGATCCTTCCAGCAGAACAAGGTGATTTGGAATTACTTGACTTGAGAGAGTATTTCAGAGCTGTACAACTAAGGCTCCCATACACAGCACAAGCAGAAAGCTATAATTCAAAAGTGGAAAAGAATGTTGAAGGGGGGACTCTGAAACTAGGAGAGACTGGGATTTTGGCTGGAGATCTTGAGTAGAATAGAATAACAGTAACCACACATAGAATGCTTTGTTACTTTATTAATACAATATTAAGAGCTAAATCAACACTAGAATGGAGAAGAGATTCTGCTGATAGGGAGGACTTCAATTAGTGGTAAAACAATAGGCAAGGGGGTGCTAGAATTCACTAGAAAAAATGGCAAAGAATCTAAGGTGTGTGGAGCAAATGGAGAGGGAAAGGTAATAGAATGTGAAGAGGCCAATAATTTATTTGGACTGCAGGCTATAGCTTGCCTTCCCTAAGTGAAAGTCCAGCACTGGTAGAGTTTTTAGTAGCATCTAGAACAGAAGTTGCTGTTAAAGGGATAATTTGTAGAGCATATAAAATATTGAATGATATAATCCATCAGAGGAGGTTAGAAAGGCTTGGGAAGAAAGACTGGATAAGGAATTCATAGAGAGCCATTGGGGGGATAGCTTTATTATTCCCAAGTATGCAGCAGTCTAGAACAGTGGTGGCGAACCTATGACACGTGTGTCAAATGTGACTCACCAACACCAGAGTTACCAAAGAAACTGCTTTTGAATTTTGTTGCTTGTGTGGAGTACATTGAATTATTTTGTGACAGGAACCAGTTCAACACCGCTGCAGAGGTAAGGAAGTTATTAATGTAAGACTATTTTGGTATACTTTCTTGATGATAGTCTGCAAAGGGCAGTGTTGACATTGTTTCCTCTTCATGGTTACACTTCTGTAAAAGGTAAGTAGTCTGCATTTTATAGGAATGTGCTGTTTTACATTAGTCTCAACTGTCCCTCTTAATCCCTCCTAAAACTGGCAGCTGTTTACACTTAGTAATGACAATAATTGGATTTACAGAGTAATTTTACTTCAGAAAATGTATATGAATTCATGTTCATTTTTTTTCTGTCAGTGTCTCAAATTAATAGTACTAGTACTTTAAAACTATGTCTCTTACATTTGTCCCCATTTCTGCTGAGATTTATCCCTGATGTATTGACAGCCATGCTTTTTATTTTATTTATTTGGGGTGACGGCAAGCAGAGTCAAGTTAGCATTTTCCTCGACTTTTGAAACTGAATCAAAAGGTTCGCCATCACTGGTCTCAAGATTTATGATATTTGCTTAGAAGTGTTTACATAGTGGGCATTTTTATACCCCACGAGACACCAAAGAAATTTTCCTCGGTAGGTAGCAAAATGTTGAGGTGTGATGAGGAAGAAAACTTGATTGGGGAATATATTTTGGAGTATAATGAGTTGGCAGATTCCAAAAATTCCCCATGAAAACTATATCGAAATACTGGGCGAGCAAATTGGTGTAATCCATAGAAATTATTTATTTATTTTGAATCATGGTAAAGAATCTGAATTGCTTAGACATAGTAAGAAATTGCTGAGTTAATTATGGTATTGGCAAAAAGCCAGAAATGGAAATAAGCCTAAATCGACTGGCATTATAATAGTAATGAGATAAAGTGACTGGGAATGGGATCTTAGGAAAACGTTAGGGATAAAATTGTGTAGAATAATGGGAGTTGAACAATACATGCAGAATGTTTCAGAGGAGGAATGGCGCTTTTAAAAAAAAGGCAGGATTTAATTGAGTTATGCAGTGTTTGACAATGACTGGCAGACTGTAAGTGAAGTACAATGTTTGCAAATAAAATGCCTAATATGGTTTGTTTTCATTTATATAAATGCATGATTGCCTATGTCATAAGTGATTTAATGAAGATGTTTGTTTAATCCTGCAGAAAAAATGGTGTGGAGGAGGAATGAGGTTTTGAGTAGAAGGCAATCGCTGGATAATTTATATATAATGTTGCTTTAGATTGTATAACTACGTATGTGATGTACAATGCTTGTAAATGTAAACTTTTTAACATGGCTTGATTGCTTTTATACAAATGTAAGTTTGTCACAAATTGCAATTCAATAATGATGCCTTAAAAAATCTGTGTGGCAAAATTAATTAACTGGGAATATTCATGGAAAGAGTGTGAAATTTTACTTTCAAAAAGGACATTGACAGAAGAAAAACTGGTTTGGCCAGGAATGTCAGAACTTCCCTAATAATGCCAAAGTAAGGGAAATGTGTATGGCTCTGGGCCCACAAGACACATTTCTTACATTTTCTCCTTGTAAATATTTTTGGTGGAGTACTTCTCCAAGACTTTGAGGCTCCCTATCTCTGAGGGAACTGAGGGTTCCTAGCCATCGTGGGAATTGGAGAAACCAAGCCATTAGATTGAGGGAACAAATGTTCGTGGTGAGAAGCTGGAGTGGGGTCCGGTAGGGGTCCCTTTTTTCCTTTAACACCTTTATTAAATTATCACTTTGACATGGGTAAACGTGACATTTGTATAAAAAATATTGACCTTGTTCCCACGCAGTTACATAGACTATACAGCCTTTGTATTTTTGTATAATTCAGTCCAACATTACATAAATAGCTCACTTCCTGCTTTCCTTAAACCTCACTCCTCCTCCAGAACATTATTCTGCATGAATTATTCTCACACCTTTTCCATTTATTTTGTAATTTGTCTACTCACCTTTATCTAAATATCTCACTTCCATTATTTTTATCACTGTTACAATATTTGGTACTTCAAATACAGCTGGTTTAAATTTACATTTTCTAGCAATTGCTTTTTGGCAGCTCCAGATTTAAACTTAATTCCTGGTTGTCTAAGCATTTCAGATATTGTGGCTCAGCTCAAAAATCTTTAGTTACACCCATTTGCTCAGCTTTCCTTTAATATTTTTGTATTGAAATTACTCAGAGTAATTTGTAGGGAATTTTTCAAGTCTGCCAATTCATTATACCCCCAAAACATATGTTCCTATTTACCTATTTCTTACCAGTCACCCCTCCAGCATCTGCCATCTACCTAAGGAAATATTCTTTGCAGTCTGCCTGAAGTATAATATATATGTATATGCTTCCAAGCAAAAGTCCTAAATATTCTATGCTTTGATCCATACTTTGGGAACCATACATATGTCCTCCCATTGTTCCCTTGTAAATCCAGTCTGTCCTACTAAACTTTTCTAGCCTTCTCTGATTCCTGTAGTCCATAGTGCTTTGTTACATACCCTACTAATTATTCCTTTCTAACACTGCTTTAGTTATACATTCAACTAAAACCTCTACCAGAGCAGGTTTTTCACTCTAGGATTCCCCATGTCACTTTCTCTTTGCCTGTACTCTTTTTTGGAACTGAAAGCTGTCTTTTTAGGCCTGCAGTCCAAATATCTGTTTGGTCTGCTACCATTCTATTGCCTTTCCCTTTTCCTGGATTATTTTTTTTTTTTCCCAATGCTTTATTGTGGTTTCTTCACCAGTTTTCTCCAGTAAATTCAACCCCCTTTTGCCTATTCTCTGTACCTCAAATTACACTCATCCCTATCAGCAAACGTCTGCCTTCACATGTTGCCTCAGTTCTTAGGGTACTTTCTGCTACTTTTATGAGCATAATATTCCTTGTGGCTGTTTTTCTCCTTAAGATCTGCATCAAACCCCACGCTTTTCCTTATTTCCTTCAGGTTTCTCTGATTTCATCATCATCTCTATCTACTTTGAATTATAGCTTTCTGCTTCTGTTAAGTATGAGCCTTAATTGTGTAGATGTAAAGTAATATTGCAGATCAGGTAATCCTAAACCACTTCCTTCTATTGGAAGGATTGACTTTTCCCACTTGACCCTTTGTCTTCTTTCCTTTCAGATAAGTTCCTTCAACTTCTTTTTATTGTCCACAACTTCTTCTCTGGAAGATAAAAAATATGCCCTGACCTGTATATAAAACTAAAGGAACTAAAAAACATTTTCACTGCTTGTGCTGCTGTCCATATCCATAAAAAAAAAGATTCCAGTTTCTCCTTCTTTTTTGTTTCTTCCTACATATCAACTGGAGCCTTTTTAATCTGTACTCCTAAAGTACTTCATATTTTTATTGTGTCCCTGTAAGTACGGGTATTGCTGAATCAGTTTGTGTGTGTGTATAATTTACAGCTACAGCCTTTTATTTTATCTTCATTACTCTCTTCTATCGTGGAAAAAGACTTGAAACTATCTGTGTTCCGTGAAAGCATTGAGATTTCCTTTTCTGGTTTATCGGTACAGTATAATTTTGAATTTCCGAAGTCCCTTAATGTCTTTGCGAAGTGACTCTAAATAGCAAAAGCAAATAATGTAGGAAAAAGAGGACATCCCTGCTTGATTACTCTGTTCAAAAAACAACTTATCAGAGAGGAACCTCCCCATTTTAATTCTTGCCTCTGATCCTCATCTATCCTCCTAATTGTGTTGAATCAGGGAACACGCATTATGCTTCAATTGCCATACTCATAAAATCCAAGCTTAGTCTGTTGGAATGCTTTCTCTGCATCAAGACCCACCAACAGTGCTATTTACTTACGCTTTTGCTTCCTCTGATCATCATTTTCTATTGATGTAAAATGTTTACTCCCCTCCACAGGACTATATTGATCCATATCTGTCAATTTTGGCAACTTTACCTTTTGCCATTCTTTTAGCTATTGTAGACATAATAACCCTTAATAGTCATGATTTAAAATTGAAATGGGCCTATATGAAGCAAAGTCTGACGGGTCTTTGTGTATTACAACCACCAGTATTTTCCAATATGTTCCCTCCCTCTTAAAAATACTATTAAAACCTTCCTCGGATCTTTCTTCACTAGCTTCCAAACTTCCACAGGAATACCATCTGTTCTGGAGACTCGCCTGATTGATTTATATGTACCATTTTTTATTTCGTGTTCTCCTGCCACAACTGTTAATTGTTGAGCCTCATCTCTGTCTAACCTTGGGCATACTGTAAGCCTTTCATATAAATATTTCTGTTTGTGTTCCTTCTTATTTCCACATTTGTCTGACTTTATACAGATTTTCCAAAATATATCTTAAACTGTACAGGATCTTCTAGTTATTGTTCTTGGGTATAGGTTTTCTAAGTTTGGCAACAACTCTTTCCACTTTCTGTTGGCTAAGGTGTTTGTGCTAAAAGTTTTTGTATCTCTGGCGCTATCAGAAACAGTTACTTAATAGTAATCTTTCTAAACTCATGCATATTATCCAGGTACCCTTTTTGTTTTCCTTTAGCACTCTGCAGTTGCGCTATTACTTGTTCTGTGAGATTCCCCTTATTCTGCAATATCATTTGCCCCTGTCAGCCCCTCTAAATAATTTACTTATTTCTCTTATTGCTACCCTATTTTAAACTCCACTTTCATTTTATCCCACTCCAGTAGCTATAACTTCTGAAGAAATTTCTATCTTCCGTAATAACGCTTGAATAATTTCCACTGTCCGTTCCTTAAATTCCCCTTTTTAACAGGTAGGTGGGAAAGTGCCTGTCTCTTTTTACTGGATGTTATTGGCATATGATCTGAAATAGTTATTGGATGTATGTTGAAGCTTTTAATTTTATTATACATATGTTAATGTGAAATTTCTGTCTAGTCCAGTTATTGTACCTTGGGGAATAATATGAAAATTGTCGAGGTTCCTGCTACTAAATTCATATTCCATTTCCAAATATATTTTTTTTTTCATAGATCTCTTCAGACATTTACCATCTTTCATGTGTATTTTCCTGTCTAGGTCCAGATGTACATGCTTACTATTATGGATAGAGTTCCAGTCCCCACTTGTACATAATATTCCTGCTGAAAGCTGATTTCTTCCAAAATATTCTTAAGCTCCATAATAGAAGTTTTAGGTGGAATATAAACACATGCCAGTGAAATCCTCTTCCCTTGCCAGTAACCCTTACAGACACAATATACCATTATCTTTTCCTTTTTTGTCACTGTTGGAGCTCCTCTAGTAGTTGGTGTAATTACTCCCTTTTAACATTGTCCTTGGTATTCTGCTGAATATCAATCCTGAAATTTCTTTTTATCAAATTCACATGCACATTTCTTTCCATACGTGTCTCTTGAAGCATTACTTTTGCACTCTACATTTCTTAATATAAATCACCTTTTGTCTGTGTGAGGCCATTTATATCCCAAATAATAATATGGGTCGCATAGTCATAAGTTATTCCTGCCTATTGTACATGACAGCCATTTAAATGTCTGTTTCCAACTTCTGTGTTACATTTGCATGCTGTTTGGCAGGTTGAGCTTTCATTACCACAGTTGTTTCTTTTCCTCTCCATTTTGAACCCATGTCATATTTTTCAAGACTTTAGTGCAAATCCTCAAACAGAAAAAAAACACACCCATAACCTATGTACATTTTCAGATAGGAGCAATTGTCCTAAATAGACAGTTTTACCTATATATGCATTGCATAACCTAAAAATTAAGGTTATTGATGCTAAAGTGCATGTTACAGGCCTGTGCTTCCACTTGCACTGATTGAAGTCTGTTCTTTTATTATCTCTCTTCCCCATCCCAGATGTGAAAAACTGCTTGCATACTTCAGAAAAAAGTGCACTGGTTATCTTTAACACTTCATTGCATTAACTAGAATAGTGTACAAGTATTAAGACTGCTAGGAAAAATACCTCTTATTCACTTCAATAATGTCAAACTTTATTCTTTATGGAACTGCTTTCCCTTCCTCAGCAAACAATGCTCAGTTCTATTTGCTAAAAGGACTTAAAAAAGACAATTTTCTTATTTTCAAGCCTCCTCTTGCTTATTACTTTCACACAAACTTGATTTTAGATCAAACCATAGGGAGTAAATCCAGACTTTCATCTATGCAAAAAGAGCATCTCAGCTCTACATATGTTATAGTATATGCACTTTACTTTACACCCCACCCCAACCCCAACAGCCCAGAATTACAGCATATTAAATTAGACTTGCTTTCTTCTTTTATATTGTCATGCCTACATTTCTAAAGTAAAACTATAAAAAGTACTTTCTTTAGTATCTTTATCACATACAATAACCAAGAAGCCTAAAAAACTACTTAACAAACTAGAATCAGTCACAGCACCGGTCAGGAGTAACAAAGGAAGAGAAACCTTATTATAATAAAGTAAATTTAATTGAAGCGCTAGTTCGCTTGCTCAGTATGCAAACTTCCTCAGAAACCATGTTAACATTTAAAACGCCAAGATAAATACTCAGCTGTTACTGGTTAACCAGTCCAGTCAGTCAAGGTTACTTTACCACTTTCTTAAAGGCATATTAGATATAGTAATACTTTACTCCTAAAACAGCAAGCATACTGTTATGTGCCTATTCATGTCCATAAATAAAAACAGATTTACAAAGGTGTAAAAAAAAATATAAAAATGTACCAAATATGCCAAAGACTCCTGGTTGTTCCTTAAGAAAATAGATGGTTTGAATTTAACATGAACTACAACTTCTCACAGTAGATGTGAAGGATTTGAATACATGTATTCCTCATGATATAGGGATTGAATGGGCTAGCTTGGTGTTAAAGAAAAACGGTGCTTTGGTAAATGAGATTGCATTAGTTATTGAATTGTTAGAGCTTATACTTCATAACAACTTTTTTATGTTTGGTGACAACTTTTATTTACAAAAAGTTGAAAAGATTGTCACTTTGCTGGGTTCCCATGTGGGGGCAAGTATAGCGAATTTAGTAATGGCTTATTGGGAATTGGAATATGTGTTAAAAATGACAGGTCTCATTGACCAGATTTTATATGTG